>NW_028270161.1:55021954-55291954 GCF_037043375.1 Chiloscyllium plagiosum
ATCTATAAGCAAGGGGGAAGAGAGCGATTGTACACATAATTTAAATTGCGTTGCTACTTTGCAGAGCATTGAAAGCCACGTCTAAATTATAAACCCTGCACGCATGCACTTTGTCAACTTTTTCCATTGTAAAATCCTGTGACCGCATTTGTGTTAGAAACTGCTCATGTAAACTTGTCATGCTGTAATTACAACCTCACATCAGTTTCCAATATAAATGTGAACATAGACATTTTTAGATTGTAAAGTTAAAATAAGGACATTAATATGAGGAACTATACTCTATCCACTATACTCTACCCCTGCGACATTCGAAAGCCAAACTTGGTTTTGATTACTTGTAAGAAAGTGGCTTGTTTTATTTGTAACGAAAGCATAAACCGATGCCTGTCAGGGGAAACGCTAAATAAAATAAAGAACTTACATCTGTTTTGATTATGAGCAAGGAGGAACTGTGTTCTGAGTGCTATGTATTCTGAAGCCAAGTGGTGAAGGAGAAAACCAGCCACTTATTTTACCTATTACGAGATTTGTTCGCAGAATGCCTCATACCTGACCAACACCCAGTGCTCCAGAAGTGTCCTCATGTTTGTGCTCAATGCATTTTATCAATCAAGCCCTTCACCCATGTATTGAGAATCATACAGTACAGAAAAGGCCCTTTGGCCCATTGAGCCTGCCCAGCCGAAACCGCTCTCAAACTACACTAATCCCACTTTCCAGCACTTGGCCCAAAGCCTTGAATTTTATGACATTTCAACTCCTCATCCAAGTACTTTTTAAAGGTTGTGAGGTTTGCTGCTTCTACTAACCTCCCAGCCCCCTTGCATTCCACGTTCTCACCACCCTCTGTGTGAAAACTCTGTCTCCTCAAATCCCCTCGAAATCTCCTGCCTTTCACCTTAAAATTATGTCCTTGTTACTGACCCTGCAACATGGGGGAGCAGCTGCTTCCTATCCACCTTGATGGTGGATTCCAAATTTCTGAGCTACTTAATTACCTGTTTTAATGCAAAAAAGTTAAAAATAAGCCTACAAGCAAGGGGAAGAGCGCCACTGTGAGTCGTACACATAATTTAAACTGTGTTGCTACTTTGCAGAGCATTGAAATCCACGTCTGAATTATGGTCCTCATAATCTTCTACACCTCAGTCAGGTTCCTCTTCTGCAATAAAGGAAGCAACACAAGCTTAAGCAGCCTCTTTTCATCACCAAAATGATCCACCCCAGGCAACATCTTGCTGAATCTCTTCTGCATTCCTTCGAGTGCAATTACGTCCATCCTATAGCATGGTGACCAGAACTGTACCTTGATCTTCTTACATTAATGAACATATACTAATAATCTGGGCATGCCAATATGTTTCACAGCCACTAAAGTGCTTTTGACATACTCACTGTTGTAATGTGAGCAGATATGGCAGCTAATTTGAACACAAGATGATCCCTCAAATTGCAAAGGAATAGATGAGCAGATAATTTGTTTTCTTGATTGAGCAGATAATTTGTTTTCTTGATGGTGGTTGATGGACAATTGTTGGGCGGACACCAAGTGAGGTCCCCTGAAAGCCAAGAACTCAGTTTAACACCTTTTCCAAATGTTGACACCCCTGACTACGTAAGACTGCACCGAATTGTCAACTCTGTTTGAGTCCAAATCTTGAATTGGGGTCTGAACACAAATTCATCCGATTCATGAATGAGAGCTGAATCGATGTTGCCACTCACATTCTAAACTAAGTGTTTGCCACTTAGAATTGCGTCGTTGAGTGAAAAGAAAGACTTGCATTTTTGTAGCACCTACCATGACCACCAGAAGCTTCAAAGTTCTTTGTAACCAATAAAGCACATATTGAAGTTTAGTGATTGTTGTATTGTAGGAAATATTGGACTGTATTTCTTTAAAAGAACAGTTCAGCAACTTTTAATATGGAGCCATTTCGATACCTTTTACATCAGGCCCACCTTCCCGTTTTGGGTTTTCTTTATTCTTTCATGGGACGTGGCCACCGTCAACGTCAGCATTTGCTGTACATCCCTAATTACACTTGAATTGAGCAGCTTACTAGGTCACTTCAGAGGGCATTAAAGAGTCAACCACATTGCTATGGGTCTAGGGTCACATGTAGGCCAGACCAGGTAGGGATGGCAGATTTCCTTCCCTGAAAGACATTAGTGAACCAGATTTCTTTTAATGAGAATTGATTGAAGTTTCAAGGCTACTAGTGAAACTAGCTATATGTTTCAGATTTGTTATTCAGTGAATTTAAGTACCACCAGCTGAAACCGTAGGATTTGAACCCAAATTCCCAGAGCATTAAATTGTCTCTGGATTATTAGTCCAGAGGTATAAGCGGGTCTGGTTAATTTTAATTGACTTTCTTGAACTGCTGAATCCAAAGCTATCTGAACCAAAACAGCACAAATACATTTATAACAGTGATCTCAAGCAATATTATTGTTTTCCATCAGTTGTGCACATGTCAAAACAAGTGATGCTGGAAAAGCACAGCTGGTCAGGCAGCATCTGAGGAGCAGGAGAGTTAACCTTTCAAGCATGAGCGCTTCATCAGGAATGAGGGGGTGCCCAAGGGGGCTGAGAGATAAGTGGGAGGGAGGGGCTGGTGGGGCTGGGGGAAAGGTAGCTGGGGAAGCGATAGGTGGATGAAGGTGGGTGGGGGGTGGTAGTGATAGGTCGGAGCTCATCCTCGAAACGTTGACTCTTCTGCTACTCGGATGTTGCATGAGCATCAGTGTATTTCCAGCACCCCACACTTTTCGACCCTGATCTCCAGCATCTGCAGTCCTCACTTTCTCCTAGTTGTGCATATGTGACTTCCATCTCTTACTGCTTGCTAATTATAAGCTACACTTTTCCTACCAATGAATCATGGATGTTGAAATACAATTAAGATCAAAATCATACAAACATTGCAATAAATACTCTATTTTTAGACCATTAACTGAGCTCTCAGTTGTTGTAGGTTCTGCCTGGGTGTTAAGAATTTAACAAGGAGATGTATCACCACTTTACTTCCATGAATACCATGAGATTGACATGTGCAATTGTTTTATAGAATACATACGTCAATTTACATGCAAAGTTAATACCAACTGACTGTCATGGATTGCATAGGTGTGTGAAGGGTGGAGACAATGTGGTTAAGACAACAGCAATAGAGTGAAGAGAGCTTTTAAAGGTTGGCAAGTGGGTTCTAGGAGAAGAGATTTCAAAGTGCTTCCAACTGTCCCAATGTGCTGGCTGGGTGCCCTTGAGAAGGTGTTGGTAAGCTTGAACCGCTGCAGTCCAGCTGTACATTGGCCAAAACTGTCCTTAAGGAGGGAATTCCAAGATTCCTGCAACATTGAAGGAATGGCAATATATTTCCAAGTCAGAATGGTGAGGGAACTTGCAGTTGGTGTGGTACTCCCATGTTTCTGCTGCACTTGTCCAACTAGATGGAACTGATTGTAGGTTTGGAATGTACAATTTAAGGATCTTTGGTGAATTTTTGCAGAGAAGGTTGTAGATGGTACACACTGCTACTAAGCATCTGTGGTGGAGGGAGTGGATGCTTGTGGATGTGGGGCCAGTCAAACGTGCTGCATTGTCCTGGATGGTGTCAAGCTTCTTGAGCGTTGTTGGAGCTGTACTCATCTAGTCAAGTGGGGAATATTCCATCACACTCCTAACTTGTGCCTTGTAGATGGCAGGCAGACTTTGGGGAGTCAGGAGGTGAGTTACTTGCTGAGGTATTCCAAGTTTCTGACCTGATCTTGTAGCCATTGTGTTTATGTGGCAAGTCTGGTTCAGTTTCTGGTCAATACTAGCCCTAAGGTTGTTGATAGTGGGTAATTCAGCAGTGGCAATCGTTCTGCCATTCAATAGAACATGGCTAATTTGTACCTCGACTCCACATCATTTTATTTTTAAAGTTGGCCACCAAAATTGTACCAATCTCAACTTTAGGATTTTTGATTGGCCCCTCGGCCTAACAGTTTCCGGGTAGAAATGTTATTGATTTCTGAAGCTTTGTGCGAACCTGTTTTTCCAGATAACAGTCTTGGGCCAAAATGTTGTCTCTCAGTGGAGGTGTGAATTGAGTTGTGAAATACCGAACTTAGTTTTTTTTTAGCTGGAAGATAATTTTCCTCTGCTTTCCTGACCGATTTAACCCTTAGATTAACCAATATTACATAGCAGCCATTCATTACTGTACATTTGCAAATGTCAGAAGTACTGTTATGCATTAAAAATGTCAGCCTCTGATAACATGTTTTGTGCTTTAAATTGACTGATAGTTCTGGTTATCAAAGACAAGTCTGTTGTTGAAAATTCAAAAGAAATTTGCATGTGCTCTCTTCCAATGGTTGACAGGCACTCTGCTATGAATTGGAATTCTGGTCTGTTAGTTTCAGGAATAGCTATAGGTTTTATGAATGCTTGGCTGGGTTTTAAAAGCTTTTAATTGTTCAGCTCATCATATAGTCTAATAAGCAAAGAATAATCGAAATTTATAAGCAGCTATAATAACAAATTATGCTGGGGACTTAAAAAGGTTTTGTTTTGCACTTGATTATTAGAGCATCTGGACAAAGGTTAGTGAATTTGAATTCAAAGTTTCATTATATTCTTAAAGAAATTGTTTTCCAATCCTTTTAATTTCCACTGGAATTGCATGGCTTCTGATAGCTGTACATGGTGAATTCGGAGTGACCAGGCAGAAATGCTAGACCTGTCATGGATGGGTTGGGCATATAAAATTAGATTATTTACAGTGTAGAAACAGGCCCTTCGGCCCAACAAGTCCACACCGACCCTCCGAAGAGCAACCCACCCGGACCCATTCCCCTACACCTCACACTACAGGCAATTTAGCATGGCCAATTCACCTAATAGAACATAGAACATAGAACAATATAGCACAGAATAGGCCCTTCGGCCCACGATGTTGTGCCGAACATTTGTCCTAGCTTAAGCACCTATCCATGTACCTATCCAATTGCCGCTTAAAGGTCACCTATGATTCTGACTCTGCCACTCCCACAGGCAGCGCATTCCATGCCCCCACCACTCTCTGGGTAAAGAACCTACCCCTGACATCCCCCCTATACCTTCCACCCTTCACCTTAAATTTATGTCCCCTTGTAACACTCTGTTGTACCCGGGGAAAAAGTCTCTGACTGTCTACTCTATCTATTCCCCTGATCATCTTATAAACCTCTATCAAGTTACCCCTCATCCTTCACCATTCCAATGAGAAAAGGCCTAGCACTCTCAACTTATCCTCGTACGACCTATTCTCCATTCCAGGCAACATCCTGGTAAATCTCTTCTGCACCCCTTCCAAAGCTTCCACATCTTTCCTAAAATGAGGTGACCAGAACTGCACACAGTACTCCAAATGTGGCCTTATCAAGGTCCTATACAGCTGCAACATTACCTCATGACTCTTGAATTCAATCCCTCTGCTAATGAACGCTAATACACCATAGGCCTTCTTACAAGCTCTATCCACGTGAGTGGCAACTTTCAAAGATCTATGAACATAGACCCCAAGATCCCTCTGCTCCTCCACCTTACTAAGAACCCTGCCGTTAACCCTGTATTCCGCATTCTTATTTGTCCTTCCAAAATGGACAACCTCACACTTGACAGGGTTGAACTCCATCTGCCACTCCTCAGCCCAGCTCTGCATCATATCTAAGCCCCTTTGCAGCCGACAACAGCCCTCCTCACTATCCACAACTCCACCAATCTTCGTATCGTCTGCAAATTTACTGACCCACCCTTCGACTCCCTCTCCCAAGTCATTAATAAAAATTACAAACAGCAGAGGACCTAGAACTGATCCCTGCGGAACTCCACTTGTAACTGGACTCCAGGCTGAATATTTACCATCTACCACCACTCTCTGACTTCAACCGGTTAGCCAGTTCTCTATCCAACTGGCCAAACTTCCCACTATCCCATGCCTCCTGACTTTCCGCATAAGCCTACCATGGGGAACCTTATCAAATGCCTTACTAAAATCCATGTACACTACATCCACTGCTCTACCCTCATCCACATTCTTGGTCACCTCCTCAAAGAATTCAATAAGACTTGTAAGGCAAGACCTACCCTTCACAAATCCGTGCTGGCTGTCCCTAATCAAGCAGTGTCTTTCCAGATACTCATAAATCCTATCCCTCAGTACCCTTTCCATTACTTTGCCTACCACCGAAGTAAGACTAACTGGTCTGTAATTCCCAGGGTTATCCCTATTCCCTTTTTTGAACAGGGGCACAACATTCACCATTCTCCAGTCTCCTGGTACCACCCCCATTGACAGTGAAGACGAAAAGATCATTGCCAACGGTTCTGCAATTTCCTCTCTTGCTTCCCACATAATCCTAGGACATATCCCGTCAGGCCCGGGGGACGTTTTCAAGATGCCCAACACATGGACGGGCGGCACGGTGGCACAGTGGTTAGCACTGCTGCTTCACAGCGCCAGAGACCCGGGTTCAATACCCGCCTCAGGCGACTGACTGTGTGGAGTTTGCACGTTCTCCCCGTGTCTGCGTGGGTTTCCTCCGGGTGCTCCGGTTTCCTCCCACAGTCCAAAGATGTGCAGGTCAGGTGAATTGGCCATGCAAAATTGCCCGTAGTGTTAGGTAAGGGGTAAATGTAGGGGCATGGGTGGGTTGCGCTTCGGTGGGGCGGTGTGGACTTGTTGGGCCGAAGGGCCTGTTTCCACACTGTAAGTAATCTATCTAATCTAATCTAATCACATCTTCCTTCCTAACAAGTATCTCCTCGAGCTTACCAGTCCGTTTCATACTCTCCTCTTCAACAATACGGTCCCTCTCATTTGTAAATACTGAAGAAAAGTACTCATTCAAGACCTCTCCTATCTCTTCCAACTCAACACACAGTCTCCCACTACTGTCCTTGATCGGACCTACCCTCGTTCTCGTCATTCTCATGTTTCTCACATACGCATAAAAGGCCTTGGGGTTATGCTTGATCCTACCCGCCAAAGATTTTTCATGCCCTCTCTTAGCTCTCGTAATCCCTTTCTTCAGCTCCCTCCTGGCAATCCTGTATCCCTACAATGCTCTGTCTGAACCTTGTTTCCTCAACCTTATGTAAACCTCCTTCTTCCTCCTTACAAGACATTCAACCTCCCACGTCAACCAAGGTTCCCTCACATGACCATTTCTTTCCTGCCTGACAGGTACATACATATCAAGGACACGTCATATCTGTTCCTTGAAAAAGTTCCACATTTCAATGACATCCTTCCCTGACAGCCTGTGCTCCCAATTTATGCTCCTCAGATCCTGTCTTGCAGTATCGTATTTACCCTTCCCCCTATTGTAAAACCTCCCCTGTTGCACGCACCTATCTCTCTCCATAACCAAGGTGAAAGTCACAGAATTGTGGTCACCATCACCAAAATGCTCACCCACTAACAAGCCCATCACTTGTCCTGGTTCGTTACCAAGTACCAATCCAATATGGCCTCCCCTCTTGTCGGACAATCTACATACTGAGTTAGAAATGCTTCCTGGACACACTGCACAAACACCGCCCCGTCCATTCTACTTGATCTAAAGAGCTTCCAATCAATATTTGGGAAGTTGAAATAGCCCATGACTACTATCCTGTGGCTTCTGCACCTTTCCAAAATCTGTTTCCCAATCTGTTTCTCCACATCTCTGCTGCTATTGGGGGGCCTATAGTAAACACCCAACAAGGTGACTGCTCCTTTCCTATTTCTGACTTCAGCCCATACTACCTCCAAAGGCAGATCCCCCTCGAACTACCTTTCTGCAGCCGTTATACCATTTCTAATTAGCAATGCCACCCCCCCTCCTTTTTTACCACCCCCCCTAATCTTACTGAAACATCTGTAACCAGGAACCTCCAACAACCATTCCTGTCCCTCTTCTATCCACGTTTCCGTGATGGCCATAACCTCGTAGTCGCAAGTACCGATCCACGCCTTAAGTTCCCCCACCTTATTTCTGATACTCCTTGCGTTGAAGTATACACACTTGAGCCCATCTCTGTGTCCGCAAGTATTCCCTGTCAGTGCTACCTTCTCCACAGCCTCCCTACATTCTTGGACATCCTGAGAAACAGCTAACCTACTTGCTGGACTACAAGTCCGGATCCCATCCCTCTGCCAAATTAGTTTAAATCCCCCCCAAAGAGCAAACCTACCTCCCAGGATATTGGTGCCCTTCTGGTTCAGGTGCAATCCGTCCTGCTTGTACAGGTCCCACCTTCCCCAGAATGCAGTCCAATTGTCCAAATACCTGAAGCCCTCCCTCCTACACCATCCTTGCAGCCACGTATTCAACTGCACTCTCTCCCTATTCCTTGCCTCACTGTCACGTGGTACCGGCAATAACCCAGAGATGACGACTCTGTCCATCCTAGCTTTTAGCTTCCAGCCTAACTCCCTGAGCTCTTGAATGACCTCCCCACCCCTCTTTCTACCTATGTCGTTGGTGCCAACGTGAACCACGACTTCTGGCTGCACACCCTCCCCCTTAAGGATTCTGAAGACATGGTCCGAGACGTCTCGGACCCTGGCGCCCGGGAGGCAACAAACCATCCGAAAGTCTCGCCCATGTCCACAGAACTGCCTGTCTGTCCCTCTAACTATGGAGTCTCCTATAACTAGCGCTCTCCACCTCTCCCCCTTTCCCTTCTGGGCCTCAGAGCCGGACCTTGTGCCAGAGACCCAGTCACTGCAGCTTACCCCTGCTGGGCTGTCCCCAACAGTATCCAAAGCAGTATACTTATTGTTGAGGGGAATGACCATAGGGGATCCGTGCACTGCCTGCTTCCGCCCCTTCCCACCTCTAACTGTTACCCAGCTACCTCTGTTCTCTGGCGTAACTATGTCCCTGTCGCTTCTATCTATCACCCTCTCAGCCTCTCGAATAATCCTCAGTTCATCCAACTCCAGCTCCAGTTCCCTAACGCGGTCTGTGAGGAGTTGGAGCTGGCTGCACTTCCTGCAGGTGAAGTCAACAGGAGCATTGGTGGTCACCCCTACCTCAAACATCCTGCAGGAGGAACATTCCACTGCCTGCGCTGCCATAACTCTACTCTTAGTCTCCAAAACAAGAACACTAAGTAGCTTACCTGTTCAGCTGACTGAGTCCTTTTTTTTTAGGTTAGAGGACATCTGCGGACTATGGGAGGAAACCAGAGCAAACTCACGCAGACACAGGGAGAATGTGCAAACTCCACACAGATAGTTGCCCGAGGCGGGAATTGAACCTGGGTCTCTGGTACTATGAGGCAGCAGTGCTAGCCACTGTGTCACTGTGCCACACATGGGTTTTCCCGAGCCCACAGAGAAACAGCCCTGAGATTTTCTTCTGTAATCTGAACTCCTCCAGCAAAACAAAGAGTTTACTTCTCTCTTCCAAATCAAATCCTTCTTAACTACATCCAGTAGATCACCCTTAAATTCAAAGAAATAAAAACTCAATCTACGCAACCTATCTTCATAAGTTAAACCATTCCCCATTGGTATTATTTTTTTTCATGTGGAGAGTCCTGGACACTGATCCAGCTCCCTCATAGCCAGCTCTCAGAGTGTCAGGACGTTGGACACTCCTGTTTGTTTTTTTTCTTATCTCTCATTACCTCCACACTACCACCTAACTGCGGTAGTGCTTATTTTTCCCCGCATCCATATTGTGTGTGTGCAGGTGTGAGACACAGTGAAAGACACAAGGTATACAAATCTTTATTCTATTTCCACCACCAGGAAGAAAAGAAACACCCAAGTGGCCCATTGGTATTATTCTGGTAAATACAATTGCAACCTAAGCCTCAAAATCCCACTGTCTTGTCTATAGTCCTCTGTTCACCACTACATTTCTGTGATTGCTGATTTGCCCAACTGGTTACCCAACTCCAGTTTTGATGCCCCAATCTCTAATAACACCATGACTATTTTTCACAGTGGCTATCATCCCTCGTATGACCTTCATCTCTAGTCCCTTCAACTCCAGGGTATATAGATTTCAGTGGCAATGGCAGATAACTGCTTTTGTCATTCACTGCCCAACATGACTTGTTTACATAAAATATTATAGCTCTTGTTGTCACCTCATGAAACTGCCCCAGGATCATCTGAGGATCTAAAGTCTGGCTTCTTTACCCCCCCCCCCCCCCCCCCACCCCTTGCCCATTCAGACTCACTTTAAACAGTAAGTGCAAAGACCTCAAGGACTTTTTAAGTATTAATCATGGTCATATGGTCGGCTCTGCACTTCCCATGCTTCCACTAAACCTAAGGTCAAATCTCCTTCAAACTTCCATCCACCCGAGCCTTCAACTCATATCTTTCTCTGTAATCTCCCACTCGTGCCCTTTTGGAGTGTATATTTTCTACCAGACTTACCCCTTTTGACCCTATTGCCACTAAATAGCCAACCACCCTTCAGCTGTAATGTTAACCAATATAGTTAATGTTTCTCTCTATTCAGGTGCTACTCCTACCTCCTTTGAATCTGCCTTTATCACCCCATGCCTAAAAAGCTAACTTTTGGCCCTAATCTGGCTAATCGCTGCCTGAAACTTCCTTCCCTCTCCCAAGTCTTTGAATATGTCATTACTAACTGTAGTGATTGGAATCAGGTAGATCTTATTGACGATGAGCTCCCCGATTTGGGTCATTAATACTTGGATGAGTTGGGATGAGGAAGTGGAAGGGTGGGTTAGTAAGTTTGCCGATGATGCAAAGATTGGTGGAGTTGTGGATAGTGTGGAGGGCCGTTTTAGGATGCAATGGGACATTGACAGGATGCAGAGCAGAAGTGGCAGATGGAGTTCAACCTGGAAAAGTGTAAAGTGATTCATTTTGGAAGATTGAATTTGAATGCAGATCAGAGGGTTAAAGTTGCCACCCAAGTTGATGGGATTGTTAATAAGGCATATGGTATGTTGGCTTTCGCTATCAGGGGATTGAGATTAGAAGCTGATATAGAGCCCTGTTTAGACTACACTTGGAATATTGTGTTCAGTTCTGGTCGCCTCATTATAGGAAGGATGTGAAAGCTTTAGAGAGGGTGCAGAGGAGATTTAGCAGGATACTGCCTGGATTGGAGGGCAAGTCTTATGAAGAAAGATTGAGGGAGCTAGGGCTTTTCTCACTGGAGTGATAAATTAGAATTAGAATCCCTACTGTGTGGACATAGGCCCTTTGGCCCAACAAGTCCACACTGACCCTCTGAAGAGTATCCCACCCAAACCCATTCCCCAACATTTACGCATGACTCATGCACCTAACCTATACATCCCTGAAAACTGTGGGTAATTTAGCATGGTCAATTCACCTAACCTGCACATCTTTGGATTGTGGGTGGAAATCGGAGCACCCGGAGGAAACCCACACAGACATGTGGAGAATGTGCAAACTCTACACAGTCGCCTGAGGCTGGAATCGAACCCGGGTCCCTGGTGCTGTGAGGCACAAAGAAGGATGAGAGGTCACTTGATAAAGATGTACAAGATGATGAGACAGAGTGGATAATCAGACTTTTTTTTCCCATGTTGGAAATGGCTATCATGAAGGGGCATAATTTTAAGTTAACTGGAGGAAAGTTTAGGGAAAATGTCAGAGGTCGGTTCTTTGCTCAGACATTGGTGGGTGCATGGAATGCACTGCCAGCAGTGGTCATAGAGTCAGAGACATTAGGGACATTTAAGTGACTCTTGGATAGGCACATGGATTATAGTAAAATGAAAGATATGTAGGTAGTTTGATCTTAGATTAGGATAAAAGCCCAACTACAAGGGCCGAAGGGCCTGTACAGTGCTGTACTGTTACATGTTCTATGTTCTAACTTAGGACAATCAGGAAGCCCTGGCTGACCAATATAAACAAGAGAGTCAGAATCTCCTCACTCAAGGGGCTGACTCTGAGCTGGCTGGCCACATATAAATACAGAGGAACCTCGATTATCTAAAGGACACAGGCGGAGAGTATTTTGTTTGGTTAATTGGACTCTGGATAATCAAATGCCGGATAACACAGTTTAGCCAAGTATCAGGACCTTGTGATCTTGCCGGATGATCCAAGATTCGGATAATCGAATGCTGGACAATTGAGGTTTCTCTGTAAGGGGTAACTTGGTGATGGGACACCATCGTCTGTGCAGTTATTTCATAAACCACATTCAGTGCCCACTTTTTCTGAAAATCCTAGATGCAGACACCCAACCAAAGAAATATTCCTCCCAGAACCTATTCTATCAAGCCCTGAAGAGTTTTATGTGTTGTTTAATATTTCATTATACTTATTTCATATAAGTTTATATAAGCAATTGAAGTAAGTTACCAAACTACAAAAGTGACTACCCTTCAAAAAGTGCTTGAATAAAATCAACCTGAGACAGAGAGTGCTGGAGAAACTCAGCAGTCCTTGCAGACTCAGCAGACTCTATTGTCTTTCTGTGGATAAAGAAATAGCGATGATGTTTTGAAGCATCATCTCTGATTCTCTCTCCAGAGGTGCTGCCAGACCTGCTGAGTTTCTCCAGCACCCTCTGCATTTGTTTCAGAAACTATTTCATTGCCAGCAAAGTTCTTTGGGACAGCATGAGGTTGTGATAGCCGCTGCTTCGATGCAAGTTCTTTCCTTCCTAACTTCCCAACAATTCATTGAAGCGTAAAATAATTATGGGAATAAGAACTGCTCCCAACTTTTGAAATCAAATATTTTCAAAGAAGTAACCGAAATGTTAACTCTGCTTCTCTCTCCACAGATGATACCTGACCCGCTGAGGTTGCTTCTAGTTTTAAGTTAAATTTCCTAGATCTACAGTATTTTTCTTTCATCTCAAACTACTACAATCAAATTTGAGGTTGTGCCCTTTGGGATTATTACTGTTCTAGGTAACGAGTGTAGTAATGTAACCTCTAGCTTTCCAAATCCTAATGTCATTGTCCCTCAATTGTATGGCAAGTCAATTTGATTCCAAATGGTGTAAACCTTTGCACTGTTACATCTGTTCAAGAACTCTCACCGCCTCGCTACAATCCAACTGCCTAGACTCCCAGTGGACTCAAGTCTCAGTTGGGGGTCATTCCATGCGCAGCAGTAGTTAGAGATCAATGTAGCATGTTTAATTCAAGCGGACACAAATTGCGTATCATACCAGTCTTGCTGCCTCAGCACAGCAGCACAATATTTCACGAAGCAGTGTTCAAAGCCAGAAGCTGCTGGGCAGCAGACTTCCAACAATGTTGGTGCTTGAGAGAGAAAAAAAGTAAGACAAATTTTGTCAGATCCTTCATCTGGAGTATTGCATGTAGTTTTGAGCAATGCATCTTCAGCTGCTTCATCAATGACCTTCCCTCCATCGTAAGGTCAGAAGTGGGGATATTCGCTGAGGATTGCACAATGTTCAGCACCATTCACGACTCCTCAGATACTGAAGCGGTCCATTTGGGTATGCAGCAAGACCTGGAAGGTATCCATACCTGGGCTGACAATTGGCAATTAACATTCCCAACATACATGTAGCAGGCAATGGCAGTCTCCCAACAAAACATTCTATCGATTGTCCATTGACATTGAATGGCATAATGATCATTGAATCCCCCACTATCAACATCCTGGGTGCTACCATTGACCAGAACTTGAATCGGACTAGCCATAAATACTATGACTACAATGTGCAGGTAGAGGATAGGAATTCTCAGGTTATTCTTCTAGGAACATGGGTTCGGATCCCACCATATCAGATGATGCAATTTGAATTCAGTAAAAATCTGGAATAAAAAAAACTTGTCTAATGGCAACCATAAGCAGTCAGTGATCATTAAAAACCCATCTGGATCACTAGTAATCATTATGGAAGGAAATCTGCCATCCTTATGTGGTCTGGCCTATATGTGACTCCAGACCCACAGCAATGTGGTTGATCCTAAACTGCCATCTGAGCAAGTATGTATGGATAATAAATGTTGGTTTATTATCCATACATACCATGAACAGATTTTTAAAAATCACCTCTTGTATCCCTAATCCTTGTCAACCATCTATAAAGCACAGGTGAAGAGTGCGATCGAATACTCCATATTTGTCTGGATGAGTGCAGCTCCAATAACACTCAGGTTCCACACAATTCAGGACAAAGCAGCTCACTTGTTTGGTACCCCAGCCATCACCTCCATTCCCTCCGCCATAACACAGCAGCAGCAATGTGTACATCTCCAACAAACACCGCAATAACTCACCAAGGCTTTGCAGATAGAACCTTCCAAATCCACAGCCACTCCATCTAGAAGGACAAGGGCAGCAGAGAAATAGGAAATCACCCCATGCAAGTTCCCCTTTAAGCCACTCACCATCCTGGTGTGGAAATATATTGTTGATCCTTCAGGGCAATTAATTCAACCCCCTTCCCTAACTGCATTGGAGATACCCTACACTTCAAAGACTGCAACAGTTTAATAAGCTCACCACTGCCCCCTCCAGGGCAATTTGGGATGGGCAATAAGTACTGGATAGCCCACATTCCCTCAAACTAATAAAAATGAAAAAATATTGATGATGAAGAGACTGTGGGGGAGAATCACTAGATTGATACTGGGGCTAAAGATTTAATTATGAGAATGCATTGCTTCCATTTGTCTTGTTCTCCCCTGAATTTTGATTGAGGGGGCAAACTAAACTGAAATGTTTAAAAATGATTAAAAGATTCCTCTGGTGAAGAAATGCACAACAAAGGGATGTGGCAGAATATCAAAATTAGAGTCAACTTGCTGGGGAGTGAAATCAGGAAGTACTTTCTCAAACAAGAAAAAAAAGGTGGAAATTTAGAGCTCCTAAAGTAATTTGGACTTTTCAGGATAGGGTTTTTATTTGGAAAGGGCAAAAAGTGACATGGATTAAAAGTGTATAATTAGAGTTGAGGTGCGGACTAGCCATGAGCTGGATGGCAGAACAAGCCCAAGGGGTTAAGTGTCCTACTTCTGTTCCTGTATTCCAGTGTAAATGTGCACCAGTCTGGTACATATACCAGTAGCAGCCATCAGAAGAGGCTTGGGAGCATGTGGCCTGTTTGTCTCCTCAGATGGAAAGTGGCCAGGATGCAGAAACAAAAGTATCGCATTTGGAGTGAATGCTCACGTTAGAACAATTCAAGCCGCAGCCTAAAGATGAAGCGGTTGTGACAGTGCTCCAGGCATTCTTTCATTTATGGAGAAATGGTTCTGAAAGATCTTCATACCTCATGAAAGAATAGTGGTGCGATAGCCTCTAGTGACTTACGCCATCCTCATAAAAGATACAAGATATGAGCAAATATTTAGCAAATGCAATATGTCATCTGGGTTCATATTCTCAAAAGTCAATTCACTTTAACTTAACAATTATCAGTGTGCTTCTGTTAATATCCATTCGTGGCCAATCTACCACGAATAAGCAGGATCTTAGATCTGAATCGTGATCACTGAATTTCTACTCTTTCAGTAGCATTCAGTGGAATACATGTCTAATATGATTAGATTACTTACAGTGTGGAAACAGGCCCTTCGGCCCAACAAGTCCACACCGACCCGCCGAAGCGTAACCCACCCAGACCCATTCTCCTACATTTACCCCTTCACCTAACACTACGGGCAATTTAGCATGGCCAATTCACCTAACCCCTGCACATTTTTGGATTGTGGGAGGAAACCGGAGCACCCGGAGGAAACCCACGCAGACACGGGGAGAATGTGCAAACTCCACACAGAGAGTCGCCTGAGGCGGGAATTGAACCCGGATCTCTGGCGCTGTGAAGCAGCAGTGCTAACCACTGTGCTACCGTGCCGCCCACAATTACATTAGATTACATTACAGTGTGGAAACAGGCCCTTCAGCCCAACAAGTCCACACCGACCCGCCGAAGCGAAACCCACCCATACCCCTACATTTACCCCTTACCTAACACTACGGGCAATTTAGCATGGCCAATTCACCTGACCCTGCACATCTTTTGGACTGTGGGAGGAAACCGGAGCACCCGGAGGAAACCCACGCAGACACGGGGAGAACGTGCAAACTCCACACAGTCAGTCGCCTGAGGCGGGAATTGAACCCGGGTCTCTGGCGCTGTGAGGCAGCAGTGCTAACCACTGTGCCACCGTGCCGCCCACATGCTTGTATGCTTGTATGCTTGTAGATAAAGAAATATACGTACATTTTTATAGCACCTACCTCTGATTTCAGGATGTGGCTTACACACTGGTAACATACTTTTCAAAGTCAAGTCCCTGACGTTGTGTAGAAAGCCCAGCAGCCAACATGAACATAGCAAGGTTTCTCAAATAACAAAAACATAAATTGCTGGAGAAACTCAGCAGGTCTGGCAGCATGTGTGGAGACAGAAACAGAGTTAACGTTTCAGGTCTAGTTACCCTACATAAGAACACAGTTCCGAAATGTTAACTCTTACGATAACTCAGGTTTCCAGCATCTACAGTTCTTTGTGTTATTTTAATGCCTTAAACAATGATCTGATAATGAATGGTTCAATTGTTTTCGTGCTTCTTGTTGGGAGACTATTATTGTCCAGGAAACCAAGAAGAATTCCTGCTTCTTTGAGTTAGTACTGTAACAGCCTTGTATCCTCCTAGAGAGCATATAGGGCATTGGCTTTATACTTCATCTGGCAGCTCAGCATCTCTCAGTCCTTCATTTTAGTATCCAGAGAGATTTTATGGAATCTCAAACCCATAATACTCTAACTCAGAAATGGAAGAGCTGCCATTGATCAAGGGCTGACACCTGATTTGTGACATTTGCTCACATATTTCATTGGAAATCTCAATACGTATCTGACCATCCATTGTAAAAAAAATCTCAGTCCTCATAGCTCCACTGTTTATCGCTACCATGGGTTATAATTAATCACAGTATTCAAATTCTAACATCTTAATATCCTCCCTTCATTAACTTCACCTCAGTGGTTAGCATTGCTGCCTCACAGCACCAGGGTCCCAGGTTCGATTCCAGCCTCGGGCGACTGTCTGTGTGGAGTTTGCACATTCTCCCCGTGTCTGCGAGGGTTTCCTGGTGCGCTAGTTTCCTCCACAGTCCAAAGATGCGCAGGTAGGTGAATTGGCCATGCTAAATTGCCCATAGTGTTAGGTGCATTAGTCAGAGGGAAATGGGTCTGGGTGGGTTACTCTTCGGAGAGTTGGTCTGGACTTGTTGGGCCGAAGGGCCTGTTTCCACACTGTAGAGAATCTAATCTAATCTTAGTAGAGAATCTAATATCCTATTCTGCAGAGGTTCTATTTGCTCATCTCCTTGGTCCTCCCTGAGTCACATTGGTGTCAGGACCTCAGGGGATCCATATTTGAAATCCTCATCCTTGTGTTTACATCCCTGCCTTGCCTCAGTAGCCCTCCCCACCCCAAATTCTGTTATCTCCTCCAGCACTGCAAGCACCCCCATCCCAATCTCCCACCATTCCCATCTCTAGCCATTTGTGCATCATCAGCTCCACTGGAAGAGGCTGCATTTCTGTGGCACCTTCTGTAACCTCAGGTCATCCAAAAGTGCTTTGCAGTCACTTTTGAATTGTACTGACACTTCTATCATTTGCTCCATCATTGATTGTCCTGAATTCAGTTCCCAATGATTTCCCTGATTAGGTCATAGAGTAATACAGCATGGAAACAGGCCCTTTGGCCCAAACTGGTCCATGCTGACCATGGTACCCACTCAACTTGTTCTAATTGCCCGCATTTGGTCCATATCCCTTTAAACCCTTCCCATCCATGTACTTATCCAAATGTTCTTTTAAATGTTGCTATTGTTCCTGGCTCAATCACTTTCTCTGACAACCCATTCCTTATATGCACCACTCTCTGCGCACCCCAGGTCCTTCTTAAATCTTTCCCCTCTCACCTTAAACCTGTGCCCTCTAGTTGGACTCCCTTACCCTGGGAAAAAGACCTTGACCATTCACCCTATCCACACCCCTCATGATTTTATAAACCTCTATGAGGTCATTCAGCCTCTGATGCTCCAGGGAAAATAGCCTCAGCCTATGCAGCCTGTACCTTTAGCTCAAACACATCTCCAAAATTCTTCTTGAAAATAATTTAAAAATTTACCATTCTTCAGACAAAAATCGTTAGCTCTCCCCACATTGCCCAGAGCTTAGCATGCTGCGCAACTAATAGCCAATCCAAGTTTACAGATTACAGAAAACACTTGTTACCGGTGACAACACTTGGGGGTAGCTGGGTGGAATTTGGTGAAAGTAGCGGGCATCTCGGTCACTGGCTGGAGGCTGCCTCCCACAATCTCTATCACACCCGTTTTTGTTCAGGAGGTCGCCAGCATCTTCTGACACTCAGGCAGTTAGCAGGCCAGCAACAGGGTCAAAGACCCCAGGGTTGGAGATCCTCCCTGATGAGAGCCTCTGGGCAGCCAGAGGCTGGCAGCTCTTCTCCATTCAGTAGCGCCATCAGGGAGGTGGTGATGGCTGATGGTACTGCACCCATACAACAGCTACAACAATCACACTTCTCATTCTCCTCACCTTGACACACCCAACACTGTGTTAATGCCAATGGCGGTAATATTAAGATCTCATGTCAGCTTTAGCTGCCATTAATTGGCAGTGGGATTTTCCCACCGCAGACTTTTTCAGATTGGAGTTCAGAAAGTGGAAGGGTCCCCTCTGCTGCCCTGCGACCTGACTAAATGGAACACTGCCTCCAACAGCGCCATAGGGGTAATACCTGACTGACCTGTGCGTATAAGCTAGGTTGACATTTCAGTGGAAAGTGAGGACTGCAGATGCTGGAGATCAGAGCTGAAAATGTGTTGCTGGAAAAGCACAGCAGGTCAGGCAGCATCCAAGGAACAGGAGAATCGACGTTTCGGGCATGAGCCCTTCTTCAGGAATTTCCTGAAGAAGGGCTCATGCCCGAAACGTCGATTCTCCTGCTCCTTGGATGCTGCCTGACCTGCTGTGCTTTTCCAGCAACATATTTTCAGCTCTGACATTTCAGTGCCCCACTGAGGGAGTACTGCACGATTGAAGGTGTCACCTCCTGATGCTTCACAACCTGCATTGCGAGTACAAAGTCCCAAGCCACTGCACGAAGAAGAGAAGGGGCATTCTCCCCACTGTGCAGGCAAACATTTATCCCCCAGCCAAAAACAAAACAGATTGCTTGTCTTTTATTTTAAACTCATTAATTGCTGAGATCTTGCAGAAACGAACAGTTATGCTTCCTTACACTGCGAGAGTGACTGCAAGGCAACAGCATTTCCTTTGCTGTGGAGCATTTTTGGATGCCTTGGGATTTGGAGAGGTGCCCCATAAATTCACGTCCTTCTACATTTTCAGATGACTTAGATTTTGAACTCGAACAAGAGATCAGGAACTATTAGACATCTGTTCTGACTTGAAGACAATTTAGAGTGTTATGACATGCCACATACAGAAGAGGAAGTTGTTTTCACTACTCTGCTGCTGCACATGTCAAAATTGCCGACTATTTTCTATGAAGGCACACATGCCAAGTATCAGCTGCCTGAGTTGACAGTCAGCTTTTAAGCCATGTGTCAGCTTGTCAGTGCTTTACAGGCAATATTAGCTTTTTTTGCTGGTAATGAAAGTTTACACTATTATCTGATCAGATCATTTTGGGAGGTGACACTGGAACCTATCCAAATGGGGGAGGGCTGGAACCAATTAGTCAAATCAATCAAGGCATCAGTGAGACAATATTGTGTTCGGTTTTGGTCACCTTTATGAAACAGTTCTAGCTGTGTTTCAGAGAAACTTCAGTCAACTCATTTTGGGGATGGAGGGCTTACGTTATGAGGAAATGTCGAACAATTTTGGTCTACAATATTAAAGTTTAAATGGATGATCTTACTGTAACAGATCAACTCCTGAAGTAGTTGAATAGATGGATACTGAGGGGATGTTTCATCTTGTAGGAGAGACTAGAATGAGGGGACCCAGTTTATAAATAAGAAATCTCCCTTTAAGATGGAGATGAAGAAGATTTTTGTCTTTCAGAGCATCATTAATTTGTGGAATTCTCTTCTCTGCTCAATGGAGGTTTTGGTCATTGAATTGAATTTCAACAGATTTTTGATGGACAACGGAGTCAAGGGTAAAAGGGAGCAGGGTTGAGACCACAGCCTCATGAATAATCTTGTAGAATGGCAGAGCAGATTTGATGGGCTGAATGGCCTGATAATGCCACTATATCCTGAGTTCTATTTTCCTACCTTACATTTGCACATTCTTGGTTATTCATAAACCTACAGCAGGAACATATACAATGAGCTATTAGCTTCCGAGAGTCCGAATTCTAGGTGTGACTGTGTTTATTTAATCTTTGTCCTCAGAGATGTCAGGATCAATTTTGACTTAGGATAGTGATGTAAGCAAGTAATATAAATTCAGCTTCCCATTGTACATCTGTCTCATTTTTAATTTTTACAATTTTTATATTTTTGAAATCATTCATTTTATGCAACCACCTAAAGACAAAATTACTCTTGCATGGAGCAAATGCAAAAATGTAACCTTGAGAATTATTAATCCTTCAATGACCAACTCAATCAGCCTGACAAGTCCTCTTTGGAAGATTCACACTCGTGCCCTTAGCTGTGGTATCTCCTGACAAACCAGACCACAGACTCTTGGGGCTGCTGTCTGTATAGCATGAGGTAGAATCTGTTAATTCTAGAATTAATTCTTACCTTCAGGTGGTGTTCAAGAACTTTTCTGGATTTTTCTAATCATCCATGGAAAATCTAGACACATCAATTCTGAGAAGTTGCATCTAGCCAATGGCAATCAAACTTTTAAGCTCACTTTTCTCTGGATCATCTTTGACTTGATTTAGAAAATCTACATATTTAGAATAGTTGTAATTCACTAAGGGCGTCACTGGCTGCTGTCCAATCTCAATGAGGGTTCTGATATCCATGATTCTGCCTAAAACCTGTGCACCATACTGCTTTAAGGCATGTGTAAATTAAAACTGCTATCCCATTGGCCTTTGTTTCTTTAAAACTGATCAGATACCTGCCATAAAGTATGACTCCGTTGTCCATCAAAAATCTGTTAAACAGTGGAGTGATATCATAATGCAGGCTCTCTTTTAATTTTTATACCAATGAGGAAAGAAAATGATGGAACTGACTTGGACTTACACTGACTTATGAATGACTTGGATGAGGAAGAGGACGGGTGGGTCAGTACAGGTGGTGGATAGTGTGGAGGGCTGTTGTGGGTTGCAACGAGACATTGAAAGGATGTAGAACTGG
Organism: Chiloscyllium plagiosum; assembly: GCF_037043375.1. Lineage (NCBI taxonomy): Eukaryota > Metazoa > Chordata > Chondrichthyes > Orectolobiformes > Hemiscylliidae > Chiloscyllium > Chiloscyllium plagiosum. Next base: position 55,043,281 of record NW_028270161.1, read on the forward strand.
GCTGAGAAGTGGCAGATGGAGCTAAACTGGAAAAGAGTGAAGGGATTCATTTTGGAAGGTCGAATTTGAATGCAGAATACAGTGTTAAAGGTAGGATTCTTGACAATGTGAGGAACAGAGGGATCTTGGGGTCCACGTCCATAGATCCCTCAATGTTGCCATCCAGTTGGTAGAGTTGTTAAGAAGGCGCATGGTGTGTTGGCTTTCATTAGCAGGGAGATTGAGTTTAAGAGCTGTGTAGTTATGCTGCAGCTCTAAAGAGCCCTGGTTAGACCACATGTGGAATGTTGTGTTCAGTTCTGGTTGCCTCATTGTGGGAAGCTATAGAGAGGGTGCAGAGAATATTTAGCAGGATGCTGCCCGGACTGGAGGGCATGTCTTAAGAAGAAAGGTTGAGGGAGCTAGGGTTTTTTTCATTGAAGCAAGGAAAAATGAGAGATGACTTGATAGAGCTGTACGGGATGATGAGAGGCAAGATTGAATAAATAGTCAGAGACTTTTTCCCGTGGCAGAAATGCTGCCATGAAGGGGTGTAATTTTAAGGTGATTGGAGGAAGGTTTAGGGGAGATATCAGAGGTAGGTTCTTTACACAAAGAAAGGTGTGTGTGTGGAATGCCCTGCCAGTGGCAGTAGAAGAGTCAGATACATTAGGGACATTTAAGCAATTCTTGGATAGGCACATGGATGATAGTAGAATGAAGGGTATGTAGGTCAGTTTGATCTTCGAGTAGGATAAAAGGTCAGCACAACTTCAAGGGCCGAAGGGCCTGTACTGTGCTGTACTGTTATATGTTCTATGTTCTATGATTGACATCTGGAAGTGAGTAAATCTTTTTAATGTAGAAAAACAATCACATATTTAGTGTTTTTCAGTTCTATTATCTTTTAGACACACTTTGGTGACCATACAATGGCTTAAAGAAGTGTATTTTGTCCTGTTCTTCATGAAGAAGGGTTGAAATGGAGGTATAGAGTGGTCTGCTCAAAGCCAATAAAGTCAACAGTTTATGAGACCTTGTTTTTTTTAAGTTGGAACAATAGAAGCAAAGTTTGTGCGAAGATTTGTAGCTCGGGTGCTCGTTGTTGTGGTTCTGTTCGCCGAGCTGGAAGTTTTTATTGCAAACGTTTCGTCCCCTGGCTAGGCGACATCATCAGTGCTTGGGAGCCTCCTGCGAAGCCGGAGGCTCCCAAGCACTGTGATGTCGCCTAGCCAGGGGACGAAACGTTTGCAACAAAAACTTCCAGCTCGGCGAACAGAACAACAACAACAATAGAAGCAGCCACAGAACCAGAACTTTTTGTTTAAGCTTTCTGCAGTTGCAGAGGTCTTGAAGCTGGATGTGGAAGCTCTCTCTGTCTGGGGTTCTCTTCCTGCTGCTGGAATTGTATGTGAGACAATCTATTTTACTGAATTTACCTTTGCAGGGTGAGTTTATGGGATGTTACTATGTTGGAACAGTTAATTCATAGTAGTTTCTATATCTATTATTTTGTTAAGCATTTCGATAGAGTTACAGTTAAGGCAATTCTTTTTTCTTTTTATTTTATCTGTATTTTAACAGTACTGTAAAAATAAAGCGTGTTTCACTTAAAGTCAAGTAGTTTGACCAATTGAGTTGCATCTCGATTGCAACTCCTTTCATTTACTTCTAATATAAGTAAATGTTTGGGTCTATGCTATCTTCTGAAAACGCCTTGAGTGGGTTTGGTCTGGTCCATAACATGTTGGACCTGTGCTTTCAGAATCATTTCACTACCTTTTGAAAAAGGTTGTATGAGCGATCTCTTTTTTAATGAGCATTTTAGTATAGGCCTGTTGACTTTAGTTTTGCTTGTGTTGGTAACTTCAATCTTTTAAGTTTTAAGCAAGCCACTCTTAGAAATGTCTTGTATCTTGAAAGAACTTAATTTCTAATAAAAAATAATTTATATCTGTCTTCTTGGTGGTCAGTGGCCTCAGGATCAGTATGGCTGTCCACTCACAGAAATTGATGCTACTAATTATCCATATTCTGTGATGTCCAAAGCTGTTGTCCTGTTGGTCTTCAGTTAGGTTTCCAATTATCTACCATAAAATGTTAGAACTTTTTTTATATATGGCCACTACCAGGAATCATGATGTTAGTTTTCTTCCACCAGCATGTTTTACCTGCTGTAGCAAAGTTTATATCATCTTCCATAACAGAAGAAAATGGGTGTGGAAAAAGTGGTATTGAAGAATTTAACTGATATTTATTACATTCAATATTGTACATTACATGCAGAGCTGACATTAAACTATTAGATTACAACTGGGCAGCATGTTTCCATTAACGTGTCATATTTCCAGTAACCCTGGATTAAGCTGGCGTCTGAGACCTTTATACCCTCAGGTCACATTTTATGACGCAGTGGATATCATGAGCATGTTTTTTAAAGGTGTACTTACATGCTGGGTGTGTGAGGTAACATAAGCATTGGATGATACTGGAAGAGATGTTAATAAGTACAATGGACAGAGGGATGGCAATTGGTATCATTGCATTCAGTCCCCAAATCTTTGCATTGCTTCTCTGCATTGAAAACGAGGCAGCAGATCTGAGCTGGAAATGGGTACCAAAATCCCTGAGGGGATTGCTCTCTAAAACTTTAAGATGAAGAAAATAGAGGGAGTGGACCATCTTTCTCATGTTTCCTGACTCATTGAATCACTTAATCCACTCTTTCAATAAAACATGATGAAAATGATTGAACTGTTTTATTCTGTACAGTTAATATTGGCACTGAAATAAAAGACAAATGAATAAGCAAATCCTACAAAGCAAGTTTGGAGCAAAGAATTGTAGGAAGCACAGGATATGGAAAATGTGACGGAATGCACTTTGGAAACTTTGTGCGAGCTTTGGAGTCAATGGCAGCAAATTGTAGAAGCTCACAGTTTTCAGTGTTTGGCTGCGAGCTCAAACAATCCAATCCAGACTCCTAGAATCTTAGACCTTCAAGCGTTTGTATCTTTTTCCCAAGGAAGATGGGATAATCTCGGTTTCAATGAGGAAATATACCATACAACAACAACAAATTTTGGTGTGACAGGAATACTTTGAATTTTCTCTCCACTTGTGCAGTGCCTTTTTTAAAATTGATGATTCCACAACCAAAAGACATAACCTTTTGTTGTTCACTTATCCAAAACATTTGCTAAAAGATGGAATCTTTACAAATGCAACAGCCAGGTGTTCCCATGGAAGCAGAAGAGGAGATTAGCAGAAATGAATGTTACAAATGCCTATTCATCTCATTTCTTGAGGGTTCCTGTAGAATTTTGGCATATAGCAGTGAAATCATATGGTATTTTAGAGCATCTTTTGGTTCATAAAAGGAGCATTTGAAAAGAATTCAGTTGTGAAAATTCAGACAAAATATGTTTTCTAGAATTAATAAGGGCAATCAATGCTGATCCAATCATCAAAACCCACATTCCACGAATGAATAAAACATATTCAGAAAGACAGTGAGGCTTCTAGACTGCTTCAAAGCTAAGGAATTTGCCGTGAACATTTAATTTCTGAAAAGGTTAGGTTAAACTTTCACTGTGAGGCTTTTAAAAATAAGTAATAAACGTAAGCAGTGGCAGATTAATTGATTGAGTAGAAAATTGCCTGAGATAGTTGAAAGCAAAATCAGCTGTATAGTGCGTATGTCCCTGGCACAACTGGCAGCAGCCAATACATTAGGAGAATCCCTCAGTAATTCAACCCTCCTGTCTCCAAGAATCTAATCGAATCCAGACATTCACATATTGTCTAAGATGTCTACATTGCTGTTGCATTTCATGAAGAGCTTTCTTTAAACATACACCCATGTAAAAAAGGTTGAATTAGTGCACTGGAACCTTATTAGGATAATTCATAGTCATCCTTCATTGTAAGTATTTGATGATTGTAGCCTTAAGCATCTCTCCTGGGAGAATACTTCCTGAAAGGGCCACTTAGAATTTGGACTCATCTTCATTGATAAATGCAATCCCCTTTCTATTGAGTAATTCAGTGTCAAGAGATGCTTTGAACTATACTTCAATGTAAAAGTTGCTCATCAGTGGGCTAATTAGAAGTGCCAGAACGTCGTGGAGCCCCCATTTGGGAACCAGACTTTCATTCCAGCCTGACAACATGCACAGATCATGAAACATCATTATATCAATTTGAGTCATGGAACTTGAAGCTAGATTTAGGGAACAAGTAAATCTATATAAATATATACATAGAGTGCTGCATGTCTGCTTCGAGTGCAGAAACCATGGAAATACTTTGGGTTTTGGTCAAGTGACTCATCCAACAACATCATTCAATGTTGCTTTTACTTATAACTTACTTTATAGTAATTGCTTCCACTAACTGATGACATACAGAGTAGTGGTTTATACACACGCAGCTAATTTAATCCAGCACTATTTACTTTATATCGCTTCACATGACAAATTACTCACCAAAAGTGGAGAGGAAAAGACCCATGGCACATCCCAAATGGGATGTTTGGGCCAGCATTTATTGCCCATACCTAGTTGCCCTTGAGAAGGTGGTGGTGATCTGTCTTCTTGAACTGCTGCAGTCAGTGTGCTGTTAGTAAACCCACAATGCACTGGATTTTGACCCAAAGACAGGAAAGGTGCAGTGATATATTTTGAAGTCTGGATGGTGAGTGGCTTGGAAAGGAATGTGCTTGTGGTAACGTTTCCATGTGTCTGCTGTCCTTGTCCTTCTGGATAGAAGTGGTCAGGGGTTTAAAGGTGCTTTTTAAGAAGTTCACACTGCTGCTACTGAGCATCGGTGGTGGAGAGAGTGGATGTTTGTGGATGTGGTGCCAATCAAGTGGGCTGCTTTGGTGTCAACTTCTTCGGTGTTGTAGGAGCTGCACACACCTAGACGAGTGCGGGATATTTCATCATACTCCTGACTTTTGTCTTATAGATGGTGCACAGGCTTTTGGGAGTTATAAGGTGAAGAGCATATCAGCCACAATCGAATGGTGGAGCAGACTTGATGGATCAAATGGCCTAATTCTACTCCTATATCTTATGAATTTAAAAGGTGAGTTACTCATTGCAGGATTCTTAGCCTCTGACTTGCTTTTGGAGCCAGTGTATTTATTTAGTCCAATTTAGTTTCTGGCCATTGGAAACATCAGGATGTTAATAGCGGTGCATTCAGTGATAGTAATACCACTGAATATCAAGGGACAATGGTTAGATTCTGTCATGTTGGAAATGGTCATTGCCTGCGACTTGTATGGCATGAACCTTACTTGCCATTTGCCAGCCAAAACCCAGAATTGTCTTAGTCTTCTGCATTTGGTCATGGGCTGGTTCACTATCCAAGGAGTTGTGAGTATGCTGAACATCATGCAGTCTTCTGACCTTATGATGAAGGGAAGGCCATTGATGTAGCAGCTGAAGATAGGACAATACCCTGAGGAACTCTTGCAGAGGTATCCTGGAGTTGAGATGACTGACCTCCAGCAACCACCATCATCTTCCTTTGTACCAAGTATGATTCCAAACAGCAGGCAGCTTTCCCCTGAGTCCCATTGCCTCTAGTTTTTCCAGGGCTTCTTGATGGAAAATATGAAAGGTGTTTTCCTGGTGTCTGGCAATCAATAGCAGAAAAGGATGTTTCTGGATTTGCTTTGCACAAATTTACTTACATGCTTTCATTTATTTAAGATGGGAATTGCAACACTTGGAAGGACAAGAGTAGCAGCAAATAGATGGCAAAAATATGACCACCAATTCTCTTCCAAATCACACATTATCCTGATGTAAAAATATATCCACATTCCTTCATTGACACTTGGTCAAAATCCTGAAATGTCCGACTTCACACACTGCAGAAGCTCAAGAAGAAAACCCACCAGCATCTTCTCCTTCCTGATTAATGACCTCCCACCATCTAACCCACTAGGTAAGGATAAACAAAAATGTTTGTGGGTCTCCTTATCCTGGGAGTCATTGTGTAAAAGGCAACAGAGACTTCAAAGCAAATCCATCGAATTGACTGAAGAACACTTTTGCTTATCCCAAGATGGGAAAGGTTTAATGTTAATGCAAAACTATTTTTATTTCTAAAGACCTCTGAATTTGTCAGGGAATTTGACTTCAAGCCAAATCATAATTATACACTTGACAATGTGAAGAGCGTTGGAGAGAAAAGGTTGCCGTCAAGGTAGATGGTGAGCATGGAGAAGGTAAAATCAACACATTGATCTTTTATATCTGAAGAAGGGTTACACCCAAAACATCAACTTCTCCACCTCCTGATGCTGCCTGCCTTGCTGTGTTCTTCCAGCCTCCTGCTTGTCTACCTTTCATACCTGAGGACTGTTAATCCCTTTAGGCAATTTTCACTTGTTGAAATATTATGCTGTCACAAACTGAGGGCAGTAGACATATAATGCTATTAGCGCTCTATTAAATAACAGCACCATCAGTGAAGCAGTGGCCACTGGTGGAATGACACCAAGCAAAGACCTAGCATCATCGCCAAGTCCCAGATTGGAGGTAGGTGGCCGGTGGGAGGTTGCAGTTTGTGGCTCAAGTAGGAAGAGGGTTCAGTGGCAAAGGCAAGATAAGTGGCCCCCATTCCAATGCCAGGTCCCTAACCCACCCTGGATAAGCCCAAAAGCACCCCTCTGCCCATAGGTTGGTCTTCATGCCCCCTGGTACAACAAGCCCCATCACCCAAACTAGTTTAATTCAAGCAAGGGCAGGATGAGGTCATTAAGCTGGCATTACTTGTTGATGTAAGGGTGTCAAGTGGCAGGAAAGGCTGCAGTCAATAGACTTCTGGAGACTATAACATCAAAGGATATGGTGATAATGCGAGAAATTAGATTTTGAGGCAGATGATCAGCCATGATTTAATTGAATGGTAGAACAGACTTGAAGATCTGAATGGCCTGTTCATGTCCCCATGTTCCTCAGGCCATCCATGGGCCTTCTCACCACAGTTTCTATTACAGCAAGGCAGCATTAAATGTCTCCTGCAATCAAACCCACCACAGGGCAGGTCATTAACGACCCCTTAAGTCACTGAGAAGGACAGTGGAGGAAAAAATGTAGATCGAGATTATATATTTTTCTGACTGTCTACAGCAGAGCTTAGAAGACAGATCTAAGACGTTGAGGTTTGGATCAGACATGATGAAGTCTAATAGTTATGGAAGCATTTTTTAACAGAAGGAAGTCATTTGTCTCCTGATGAATCCATTCCCTTCTCTCTCCCTGTCCTTTTCTTTTCAAATATGCACCCAGTTCTTATTTTGAGAAGGTGATTACTCAACCTGCTGTTTCTGAACATGAATCATGAGAGGGGAAGTATAGCGATGCAGGGAGAGGGCCGAGAGTGACGGTGCATAGTACCAGTGCAAACATGAATGGCCCTTGTCTGCACTGTAATGATTTCATGATTCATTCGAGTAATGCCTTCCAGATCACAGCAGCTTGCTTTGTTTATTTCTTAAACCACAAGAACGTGAGACCATGAGGAATAAGAACAGGAGTAGGCTGTTCAGCCCTTCAAACCTGCTCTGCCATTCCCCAACTCTTGGCTGATCCAATATTCCCCATATCCACTTTCCTGCCCTTTCCCCATTACCCTTAATTCCCCAACTGATCAAGAATCTATCTCAGCCTTAACTACATACATAATTCTGCTCCACAGCTCACTGTGTCATAGAGTTCCAAAAATTTGCACCCCTTTGAGAGAAAAAAATTCCTCTTTATCTCAGTCTTAAGTTGAGCTCCTTTTATTCTGAGACTATATTGTCTGGTATTAGACTGTCTCATGAGGGAAAGCATCCTCTTAAGATTTACTTGTTAAACCCCTTATGAATCCTGTATGTTCCCAAGAGGTCACCTCTCATTCTTCTAAACTCCAGTGAGTAGAGTCCCAACCTGCTTAATCTTTGCTCATCAGACAATCCTCCCATAAAAGGAATCACCTTAGTGAACCATCTCTGAACTTCCTTCAATGAAATAATATCTTTCCTTAAATAAAGGAACCAAAACTGCTCATGGCACTCCAGATGTGGTCTCACCAGTACCTTAAGGCTTACCAAATCTTATACTCCAATCCCAATGAAATAAAGGCCATGTCATGAACATTTCATTAGCCTTCTTGATTACCTGCTGCACCTGTCTGCTGTCTTGCTGGGTTTTATGCATGAGTTGCCCCAATCTTACATTCTCTCCCCTTCGCAAGGATGCTCAATCTATTGCAACCCAATGTGAGTGCCAGATTTTGAGAAGTATATTTGAACAGAAATGTAATGCAACATACTCAGCTATATTAGACAGAGCAACAGGAGGTGGTGAATAATAATCAGAAGTAAACAATGCGCAGTTGCTAACAACTGGAGGAATACTGTCAATTTAAACAGGTAATAATTTCCAGTATTGCATATCATAACTTGTGGATATACCAAAGTACTTCACACCCACTGAAGTATTTTTGAAGTGTGGTCACTTCCATAATAATCTTTAAATTGTCACAGCCAACTTGGGTATTGCAATATACAAAAGAAAAGAACAATGAGCTAATTGAGCAATGGATCAGTTCTGGTGGTGTTGGTTGAGGATAAACATTGACCTGAACACTAGGGTACCATTCCTATGTCAAAAAAAGGTCATGCAAATCTCAGAGAGCAAACAGGACCACAGATTTAAAGACAGCATCAACAAAACTTCAACACTCCCTCAGTACTATACTGGATTGCTAACCTAGATCCTATTTTTATGTCTATACAGTAGACCTTCCAAAAACAGCCAGCTGACTCAGAGGGGTGTGTTTCATTTCTAAGCCAAGACCAATCTAATGAATGGAGCTGAGTAATATCTCTGAAAAAAAAAAGCTATTTTAAATAACTGAAAGTATTATAATAAGAAAATAAGCCATCTGAAGGTGTCCTTGCAGAATTGTGTTAGCCTCTCTATTTCTGGGCCAGGTGGCATGCATTCAGACCCCACCTGTTCAAGAGGTGTGTAAGTGAACTTTGAACAGGTTAATTATAAAATATCTTAATAATATCTATAATGCTGTGGCTGCAAGAGCAAGGTGGCAAGTCAGAGGCTAGGAATTCTGCAATGAGTAAGCACTTCCTGATTTCCCAAAACTTGGCCACCATCTCTCGGGCACAAGTCAGGAGTGGGATGGAATACTCCCGATTTGCCTGGATGGATGCAGCTCCAACAACACCCAATAGCAATGTCACCATCCAGGATAAAGCAGCCCATTTGATTGGCACCAGTTTCAACAGTCACTCCCTGTGCCACCAATGCAGAGTGGCAGCAGTGTGTATCATCTACAAGATGCACTGCAACAATCCAACAATATGCCTTTAACTCCTTCCAAACCTGTGACCTCTACATCCCTCGAAGTCAAAGGCAGTAGTTACATGGGAACACAACTGCAAGTTCCCCTCTAAACCTCTCAGAATCCTGACCTGGAAATATCACACTGTGTCACTGGGTTAAAATCCTGGAACACTCTCCCTAACATCACTGTGGGTGTCCCTGCACCACATGGATGGCAATGTTCATGAAAGCAGCTTGCCATCAGCTCAGTTCAGGATGGGGAACAAATGTTGGCTTTGCTAGCATTAACCACATCCCATAAAAAACAAAAGGAATAGATCATACAGCAGCTCAGTCTTGCTCTGTCATTCAGTATAGTTATTGATGACCTTATACCTCAGCTCCATATTCCCCTGCTATGCCATTTCTTGATTCCTTTAAAGTCCAGAATCCATTAATCTTTGAGTTGTTGATAGTCAATGTTTTAGCAATCAATGTGCTTTGCGATAACAAATTTCAACAACTGACCATTTGTTGCTTGCCAATTGGTCATTTGCTCTGTATGCTATGTTCATTAACAGTGGTCTATTCAGGTTCATATGCCTTTGGTAAAATCTTACGTTGAGCTCTCTTTTAGTGTCAGTTCTTATATAACCAGCAGCTGGAGGATAAGTTCCCAACAAACTCACGAAGTATGAGTAAGGATTGTGCAATGGCAGAGGTATAAAAGAAGGTGTCATAGAGTCACAGTGTCATAGAGATGTACAACACAGAAACAGACCCTTTGATCCAACTCCTCCATGCCGTCCCGATGGGCATTCACTAATCAGATTGATATTTATTGATTAAGTGATTAGTTGTTGTCACATGTATCAAGATACAGTGAAAAGTTTTGCTTTGCATGCTGTACCTTACAAAGTGCATCAAGAATATGTGAAGAATGGGGATTTGGCAATTAGAGCCACATTCCTGGAGACACTCACGATGGAACAGGTCAATCAACCTAATCTAGTGCCATTTGCCAGCACTTGGCCCACATCCCTCTAAACCCTTCCTATTCATATACCCGTCCAGGTGCCTTGTAAATGTTGTAATTGTACCAACCTCCACCACTTCCTCTGGCAGCTCATTTCATTCACACACCGCCCTCTATGTGAAAACATCTGCCCTTTAGGTCCATTTTAAATCTTTCCCCTCTCATCCTAAACCTATGCCCTCTAGTTGCAGACTCCCCCATCCTAGACTAAAGACCTTGTCTATTTACTCTAATCATGCCCTGCATGATTTTATAAACCTCTATAAGGTCACACCCAGCCTATTTAGCCTCTCCCTGTAGCTCAAACCCTCTAACCCTGGAAAATTATTTTCTTTGAAAATTCTTCTCCACTGATTGACCTGTTCCGTCATGAGTGTCTCCAGGAATGTGGCTCTAATTGCCAAATCCTCAATCTTCACATATCCTTGATGCACTTTGTATGGTACAGCATGCAAAGCAAAACTTTTCACTGTATCTTGATACATGTGACAACAACTAATCACTTAATCAATAAATATCAATCTGAACATTGAATGCCCATGGCCAGTTGAACAATATTATATCATATTTGGTGCACTAAAGAATGAAACAAAAAGATAGGTGACCAAAAGCTTATTCAAACAGGTAGGTTGTATGAAACAACTCAGATGGGTGCCAACAGTAGGTAAGTTGTTCCTAATTCCATCCAAGAGGATATTCAGGACTGTCAACCCGCCCTGGCCCGTTGTGGAAACCATGGCCGTGGGTTGGGCCTGTCTACTTCAGAGAACTAAAATTCTGTAAGATTCCTGGGTTGGCTTGAGGAAAGACTGAAATAGTTAGGATTATATTGACTGGAGTTTAGAGGCATGAGTGGAGGATCTCATAGAAACCTATAAAATTCAAACAAGATAGACAGGGTAAACTCAGGACAGGTGTTCCCGATGACCAGGGAGTAGAGAATCAGGGGTCACAGATTAAGGATTGAGGGTAGACCATTTAGGACTGAGATGAGGAGAAAGTACTTCACCTAGAGGATGGGGAGCTTGTGGAATTCTCTGCCATAGAAAGTGGTTGAGGGCAAACAAAAAAAAGGAATTTGACATAGTTCTTAGGGCTCAAGGGATCAAAGGGTAGGAAGTGAAAGCAGGAACGGGGGACTGAGTTGGATGATTGGCTATGATCATGATGAATGACAGAACATGTTTGAAGGGCCGAATTACCTACTCTTACTCCTATTTTTTTCTTTTTCAACGGACAGCCTAGGAAGCCAAAGGAGTGGCCCGCAATGATGAGATGGAGGAAGCTGAAGAGGATGGAGTTGGTGGAACACAGTGTTCTCGGAGGGCTGAAGGGCTGGAAGAGGTTGCAGAGCTAGGGAGAAGTGAGTCAATATGCTCATGCATAATGGGTCCTGGGTCATTGCATATGACTCAGGGCAAAGAAACACCAACAGAATGTTTTTCCTTGCTGCCTTTGGGTTATCACAGTGCTCGCTGTTATTTTGAGCCTGAGCAGCTTCAATTGGCATTCAGATAGGAAGAGGACGCGGCACTGACAGTTATGAAGCTCATTGCTGCAATGAACTAACCAATCAATTCAATGACGGACACCCCATTTCTGGAAAAAAAAGTGAACTGTGGGTTGTTTTGGACTAAAAAGTAACATTCATAACACTCTTTTTGAGAACTGACTGCTTCCAACATTTTTTCTGGTTTTCCTCCTGATTTCAAACATTTGCAGTGTTTATTTTTAAAGGGCTATTTAGGCCGAAAGCTCATTCCCACACGCGTGCATTCTTATATAACGCATTTGGGAGGTGAAAAGTAAAATTAACAGTGTCATTCTGTTTCACTTATCAACTACGGATTCTTGGCTAAGGGTAATTGTGGGAGATGATGGAAACCTAGGGAAAATAGTGGAAGAAAATATTTTCAAAAGGTAAGTCAATCATATTCAAAATAGAACTACCTAGGTTATTCAGGAGGTAGGTTCGTAGGTGTGATCTTCTGAATCCTTAACAGAGGAAGTGCTTGTGTAAACCGTTTGATGTCAAACATATGGGATGTGCAGTAATTTCCTTCCAATAGAAATGGGAAATTTGGCTACGCAAATTTAAGACACCCACTCAGAGATTCACCACAGCAATCAGCTTAGCACCTGAGCAAGCAGAAACTAATCCTCTTGACCTCAGAAACCATCCTGAATTGGCGATCAGGAACTTTGAAAGAAACGGCTTGAAAACAACACGTGAAAGTCCTGCTCAGTCAGATTGAAATATTGGGCATTGTGCAGGATTTCTGGGTCTGCTCAGCTGCAATGTTTTTCTTTAAAACTGAGTGACTGCACTCGTAGAGTCGTACAGCACAGAAACAGACCCTTCGGTCCAACCAGTCCATGCCGACCATAATCTCAAACTAAACTAGTCCCACCTGCCTGCTCCTGGCCCATTTCCCACCAAGCCTTTCCTATTCATCTACTTACCCAAATGTCTTTCGAACATTGTAATTGTACCCATGACCACCACTTCCTCAGGAAGTTCATTCCACACACGAACTACCCTCTGTGTAAAACGTTTGCCCCTCATGGCTTTTGTAAAATCTCTCTCCTCTCACTGTAAAAATGTGTCCCCTAGTTTTGAAATCCTCCATCCTAGGGAAAAGACAGCTACCACTAACCCTATCTATACCCCTCATTATTTTATAAAATTCTCTAAGGTTGTATCTCAATCTCCTATGCTCCAGTGAAAATGTCACAGCCTATCCAGCCTTTCTTTATAACTCAAACCATCCACACCCAGCAAGATCCTGGGAAATCTCTTCTGAACCCTCTCCAACTTAATAATATCCTTCCTATAACTGGTCAACCCCAGATTGAGTTCAGTGCTTCCCTCCTATTAACTCAACAACTCAACAATAGTCAACTCTTGTAAGGGAAGACCTGTGGAAGGTTTGTCATGCCCAACAGACTCTTTCCTCTGCACAATGGTCCCCACTTGGATGTGCCCACCAGTGAAAACGCAAGATATTAATTCAAGTTCCCGTGTAATCTATTAGGTGGACTTAAGAGATGTAATTGGAGAGCGGGCTTTTTTTCCCTGCTATCCTTGTCACTAGTTATCCCTTATCCAAGAATATGCAAAAGCCAGAAACTGAAAGAACTGCAGATGATGCAAATCAGAAACAAAAACAGAAATCACTGGAAAAACTCAGCATGTCTGGGAGTATCAGTGGAGAGGAAGCAGAGTTAATGTTTCGGGTCCAATGACACTTCTTCAGAACTATGTTCCTTAATCCCTGAAAGGAAAAGAAAATGTTTCTTATTGGGGCATTGAATAAAAAAGTGGATCTGGGGCGGGGGGGCAGGGTGGTTCTGAGCCAGCATGAAACGATGTTGATGGAGAGGGAGGTCTAGAGTTTGCATGCTAGGCACTGTGTGGGGGTCTCAGGATGTGGCAAGAAGAGCTGTCTGCCGAGTGTTGAAATGGGAGCCAAACATTAGAGATATTGAACGATGAAGGACGAAGGTGTCGTTAATGCCCAATGTCAAGTGAATGCACTATTGGCCCACTTCCAAATGCTGCAGTAGGCTCTCAGTGCACAGCTATATCCATGGAGCCCTGTGTGTGACCATAAGATGTTGCACGATGGTTCTAGGATGTATTTACTGCCACACAGACGGTTGCTGGAGGGAAACTGCTTCACTGTTCAGCCAATTGGCCCTAGAGGTTTGGTCAGGCCACCCCAGGGGACCTTGTGTCCAGGCAGCCAGACATACCAAGGATCTTCAAGTCAGAGGCACATGGACCCTCTTCAGCTTGAAAGTCCGAAGGCCAATGGATGGGACAGGTAGGGTGTGGGTGGATGGCCTGGCTATCTCTGCAGTGTCATGAGTGGAAAGTACAGAGGGTCTGATGTGGCCTGTAATCTTGGGTAAAAGCAATGACTGCAGATGCTGGAAACCAGATTCTGGATTAATGGTGCTGGAAGAGCACAGCAGTTCAAATACAGTGGCCTGTATTCTTGTCAGGAATGGGCAACTTGTTTGAGATAAAGGCCCCCCTCCCCCCCACCACCACTTCCACCCCAAACTCCTTGTCGCCATGCCTTTGGTCCTGAGGATTAATACCTGGGGCAATGGTTTATGTTTCTCTCCAGCAATTCCTGAGGGGCCTGGGCCTGGTTCTCCATGGCAACCAGACGGTCACATGAATGGCTGCACTGCTGCAGTTTCTGGGGAATGAGGGCCATTGTGTCCCACATCCCTGTCTGCTGCTTCCTCCCCCCCCAGCGCCTGGGGACCAAGTCCCTGATCACGGGCACCACTGGCTCCTCTCCTGCCTGGGGCTGAGCAGGTACCTGATTTCTGAGCAGGTACCTGGAATGCCAGCAGCCTGGGCCATTTCTTCCTTGGTCAGCTGCAGAGCCATCACTGTGAGATGCTCACCAGATTGTGTACACGCACTCTCTGTGTTTACAATCCCCCACAAGGTGTCAGGATCTGGGTTGGTGGGAGGTGCAGGAGGCAGCATTGCCAATGCTTGTTCAGATGTCTCTGTGCTCTTGTATTCAGAGAGCCAAGAGAGAGCTGGGCATTTCTTTGCAGAGATCGCTGGCAGGCTAGTGGGACCTGCAAGAAAAAAATGAGAGAGAAGGCATTGTAGCCATTGGTTAGAAGTGGTATATTGAACAAAATAGGTTATTCTTATTGTTCAAGAAATTGCCCTGATACTGAACATAGAAATGGCTGTCACTTATTTCCTTGAGCTGAAACTGACAGTGTATCTACTTGTTGATTCTGTCTGCAAAGAACAGGGCCCAATATATTCATACAAGTTATTGTCACTGATATTGATGAACATGCCTAAGGTGGTCACTCTTAGTCCTTACAGTACCCAGTCTAACTCAGTTTACTCTGGAAGCAAAAGGCATCTAAAAGGTTTGAGCAAAAGCTGTTCCATGCTGCTTCTATGTGGTGGCAAAATACATGGTGTTCACCACTAGAAAAAAAAATGGTCAGCCTATCACACAATGAGTCCCGAAGTATGTGACTTTCAGGGCTGGTGTGATGCTAGATATGTTGGCCACTCATCTCAAAGACTGGTGGATGGTATCAAACAGCATATTCCTTCAGCTGTTCAGAGCAAACAAAATACTGTCTGTAAGTACCCAGCTTGTATCTGCAAAAAGTGAAAACTGCTGACATTAGATGTGATTCTTGCGATTGGACAACATTTGCTAAATAATTCTGAATGTGCAAAGAATTCCACTGACATCCAATAGACAGTTCTCATTCAGGTTTGCAGTTGGGTTCACTTGCACGTTCAAGAAGCTCCATAATGAATGCTTCTCAGTTAATATTTAATATAAATTAACGTTTGGCACTTAACTGTTAGTCAGTGTCAAACTGTCATATCCTCCATGGTGCTGCCTCTACCTGTAAGAGTCCACCTGCCAATCTATAAGCACACTCCTCTTATGCAATATCAAGGCTGTTTTCCCGTCACACTGGTATTCTTGCAAATTGTCCTCTGGAATGCAAGATGAAAAGTTGCAACAATTTGTATATTTTTTCAGCAATGTTCACATTTTGTGCTACCAACCAAGTAATTCATAGAACGTTTTCAAAATGGAAAGGGACATTTTAGAATTTGATTTAATGTTGCACAGTTTTTTAGAAAAAAAGCAAGCGAATCTGTATATGAGCAATTCAACAAAATGTTTCTGAATCTCTGAGTGATTTAAACATAAAACCAATTGGTATAAAGGGGAAATTACAGATAGTTTCATTTTTCTCAACCGCGCCCTGTGCTTCTACTTCTCAATTGCACATGCAGTGGCACATCACAAATTTGTTACTTGTTCGCACGTTATGTAACATTTGTTCTTTCCAAACCCAGGTATTTTGTTGAAACGCGTTGCGAGATCAAGTGTCTGTTTACTTTGTCTTGCATTCTGCATACTTTTGAAAAGTTATTTTTAATATCAGCGCTACTTACCACAATTCAATACTGCCCGCTGCGCATGAAAGAGGGGCTTGTTTCAAATGTTATTTTGTTAGAAAACATGTCACAGGATCAGTAAACACAGCTCACCCAACCATTAGGAATTCTGAACACAGAGGTTGTACAGTGTGTGATTAATGGAGAATGAAGTGAGGAACATAGGTCTATAACTGTTAATATGGCAAGTTGGTTACACATAACTATCAAGTAGGCGTCTAACATGAGCATCTAATCTCAAACGGATGGTAATATACTTTTGTAACTACATCACTTTCTATTGTTCCTATTTAATTATGCCTTTGCAATCTTTTGGATTTGATCTCATTAGCTTGTATGCACTAAGCACAGAACTGCTAATGTGACCCTAATAACCTGTTTGTTTAATGTACTCTGACTCACAAATGTGAGTACTCCCTTCTGACCAATTACTGCTGCTTGCAAGTGTGGGAGTGAATTGCTAGTTTTACACATTTTTTTCTTGTATATACTAGAAGTCCTTATTGGTTTTTGTATAACATATTGAAAACACATGCCATGGCAATTTCAGATTTAACATACATTCAATCAACAGGAGCAAGTCAAACTTTAACTGTCCCAGGCAGATTGGTTAAAATGCATGAAGGAACTTGTTGCATAATATAATCAAATAATCCCTACAGTGTGAAAGCAGGCCATTCAGCCCCTCTGGTCCACACCGAGCCTCGGAGAACATCCCATTCAAACCCACCCCATCCCTATAACCCTCCATTTTCCATGGCTAATCCACCTGGATGCTATGGGCAATTTAACATGGCCAATTCACCTAATCTGCACACATTTAGACTATGGGAGGAAACACACTCAGATAACGGGAGAATGTGCAAACTCCACACAGATAGTCATCCAAGGGTGGAATCAAAGCTGGGTTCCTGATGCTGTGAAGCAGTGGTGCTAACCATTGAGCGACAGCTGTAGCCAATTTTGAGTAGATTGGTCTTATTTCCATTTTCTGCTCTCTGAGTCACTCAATGTTTTCAATAGATAGATCACAAGTGAGCATACGTTTAAAGTGAATGTCAGGAGTAGTGAGGGGATTTGAGGAAAATCCTTTTCTCCCAGAGGGCAAAGAGAATCTAGAATACACTGACTGGGAGGATAATTGAGGTGGGAAACCTCACAACCTTAAAAAAGTACTTGTCCGAGCCCTTGAAGTGCCAAAATATTCAATACATCAATAGGCTTAGTGGGGGTGGAGGTGGGGAATGTGGGACTAGTGTAGTTAGTAGTATATTTTTGGCAGTACACACTCAATGGGCCAAAGGGCCTCTTCTCGTGACTGATTCTATGATTCTTAAATTTTTTTTATTACCTTGATCTCCTTTAACAACATGATCACATAAAAATAGATACAAGAGTCATGAGAGTCATAGAGTTATATGGCACAGAAACAGAGCCTTTGGTCCAACTCGTCCATACCGACCAGATATCTGAAATTACTCTAGTTCCGTTTGCCAGCACTTGGCCCTCATGCCTCCAAACCCTTCCTATTCACATACCCATTAGATGCCTTTCAAATGTTGCATTCATACCACTTCCTCTGGCTGCTCATTCCATTCACGCACCACCCTGGACGCAGGTTGTGTGTAAAAATATGATTGTAATCGCCAAAAGGCAGACGCTTCAGGCAAGGATGACTGCTGACCCTGCCCAGTTGAATCTCCTTGCATTGTGAATGATAAAGGAACTGAGTAAAAAATATACCTTCATCTGGTTGGTCATTTTCTTCCACACACCATTCATGCCCCTCATGATTTTATAAACTCCTTTAAGGTCATCCCTCAGCTTCTGATCGTCCAGGGAAAACAGCCCCAGCCTATTCAGCCTCTCCCTATAGCTCAAATCTTCCAGTCCTGGCAACATGCTCATAAATCTTTCTGCCCTGTTTCAAATTTAACAACATTTATCGAATAGCAGAGTTAGCCATTTGGCCTCTTGAGGCTGTTCCACCTCTCAATAAGGTCATGGCTGGTTTGTCTTTGTTTTGAATTCCACATTCTGATTTACACCCAACAGCCTGTGGGCGGCACGGTGGCACAGCGCCAGAGACCCGGGTTCAATTCCCGCCTCAGGCGACTGACTGTGTGGAGTTTGCACGTTCTCCCCATGTCTGCGTGGGTTTCCTCCGGGTGCTCCGGTTTCCTCCCACAATCCAAAGATGTGCAGGTCAGGTGAATTGGCCGTGCTAAATTGCCCGTAGTGTTAGGTAAGGGGTAGATGTAGGGGTATGGGTGGGTTGCGCTTCGGCGGGGCGGTGTGGACTTGTTGGGCCGAAGGGCCTGTTTCCACACTGTAAGTAATCTAATCTAATCTAATCTAATCTAATCTAACCTATGATTCCCCTGCTTCACAAGAACCCATCTACTTCTGTCTTAAAAATATTCAGTGACCACATTCTGAAGCAAACAATTCCAGAATCCTTTTGAGAGAAAAACGGCTTCTCCTTATCTCTGTCTTAAAAGGGTTACCTCTAATTATTAAGTTAAAAATCACACAACCCCAGGTTATAGTCCAACAGGTTTATTTGGAAGCACTAGCTTTCAGAGCACTGCTGAAGGAGCAGTGTTTTGAAAGTTAGAACTTCCAAATAAACCTGTTGGACTATAGGGTCATAGAGACGTACAGCACGGAAATTGGTGTTGTGTGATTTTCCACGCCAGTCCAACACTGGAATGTCCACATCATGGCTACCAACTAATTATTAAAACAGTGCCCCTAGTTTTTGACAGACCCACAAGAAGATATTTCCTTTTTACATCTACCTTGTCAAGGACTTTCAGAATCAACCTCACTTTTACTTTATTAAACTCCAGTGGAATCAAGCCCAGCCTGTCCAATTTATCCTCCATAAGGCAACCCACTTATTTCCAGCTATCAATCAGGTCAACCTTCTCTGAACCACCTCCAATGATTCCTTAAGGCCAAAACTGCACACAGTATCAAGATGGTCTCGCCAAATGTCCTGTATTAATGAAGCATGACATCCTACTTTTACGTTCAATTCCTCTTGTAATAAAGAGTAGCATCCTATCAACCTTCACTGATTACGTGCTATACTGCATCTAACATTTTGAGACTTGAGCACTTAAATCCCTCTGCACCTCGGAAGTCTGCAGTCACTCTCTGTTTAAGTAATGTTGTGCTTTTTCAGTCTTCCCACCAAAGTAAGCATCTTCGCATTTTTCTGAACAATATACCATCTGCCAGACTTTTGTCTACTCACTCAACTATCTACATCCATTAGCAACATCGTTATGTCTTATTCACAAGATACTTATGTTGGTGTCATTTGTGTGGTGGTGTATGGAAAGTAGGGTTTAGCGTGCATGTTACAGAGATACAGGGCACCTGGAGTATTCTTTGTAAGACACCCAAGGAATAGTCCTGGGAAACAATCTTGAGTTTTCAATTATACTGCTGTATCTGTCTGTGCACTTTGTCAAGGAGTTACTCTGGACCTCCATGGAGGGGGATGGTTAGTGCAGTTATCTTGGTGTAGTGTTTGAGCAATGTGAAGTTACATCCTTGATGTAGACAGTAACTGTTGTCAATAGACCAGAACAGGGGTCAATCTTTCCTGCTTTAACCCCAAGGAGTGGAACTTAATTATTAAGCCAGATGTCCATTACCAGCAATTCAGATAATCCTTACATCCAAATTTCTTGAGAATCATACCCTGAAACATAAGATAATAGGAATAAACCAAATGGATTTCAATGCAACGAACAGGGGTATGAGGAAAGTGCCAGAATTGCGACATAATGCTTGAACATTGAAAATAGAAACCATAAAACCACCCATTAGGTTGAGCTTATTAATGAAAATAAAATAATATAAATGATTCCACTTTTAATACAGACCAAACTGATGGTTTGAAGCTATAGAAGGCACATCAAATATAGGGTAGATGTCAGTTAAGAGAAATGAAAAATATAATTTTAAAATAATTGGGAAGGAATTTTTGAAATGTGTTCAGGAGCACTTCCTTGAACAGAATTGGATGCTCTCTCAGAGGTCCCTGGGAGCAGGAGAATTGCCTGCTGGAAAATAAACTTCCTGGACAATTCCATGGAGTCAGCATATTGGGATTTCTGCAGAGTCCTGATGTGCACATTGGGTTTTATGGCCAGTCTCCACCAAACTGGAGACCGGAAGAATTACCATGTTCCCTGATTCCCATTGACTCCAGTTTTCCCAGAGTTCCCTGAAGCCATAAGGTCAAACTCTGCCTTGATCTGAAAGGCAGTTACTTACATCTCATCGCTGGAGTTCAGCTCTTCAGTTCATACTTAGACCAAGGCTGTAATGAGGTCAGGGGCTGAGCGGCCTGGTGGAGCCCAAACTAAGTATCAGTGAGCAGATTACATGCTGCAGGCCCAATTTGGCTGAAATATCCTCTCAGACCAGCTCAGTGGGCGGCACGGTGGCACAGTGGTCAGCACTGCTACCTCACAGCGCCGGAGATCTGGGTTCAATTCCCACCTCAGGCGACTGACTGTGTGGAGTTTGCACGTTCTCCCCGTGTCTGCGTGGGTTTCCTCCGGATGCTCCGGTTTCCTCCCACAGTCCAAAGATGTGCAGGTCAGGTGAATTGGCCATGCTAAATTGCCCGTAGTGTTAGGTAAGGGGTAAATGTAGGGGTATGGGTGGGTTACGCTTCGGCGGGTCGGTGTGGACTTGTTGGGCCGAAGGGCCTGTTTCCACACTGTAATGTAATCTAATCTAATGATTTAGCTTACCTGGTTTATTTATTCAGTCTGTAATGGTGTTACTGAGCCACTTTTGATCATGGATATTGAAAAGTACATTCTATGTGATTACCACAAAGCTTCATCCGTGTGATGTTCAACTTGGAGGAGTACTGCTTCATCAGCTAAGGGAGACCTATAAGTGATATCAGCAGGACAGTACAATTGAAAATGTCCAAAGTCAATACTGAGGACTTCCAGACGTATCCCATCTGCTTCTATTTCTGGTTGAATTGAGCTAATGGTAGGACCAGACATAACCAAGAATGGTGATGGAAGAGATTGGGCCATTATCTGTAAGTTATGAGTCATCAGTAAGTATGACAATCTTTTTTGAATAGTTGGCTCTCCACTTTTGGCGCAGCACCCAGATATTAATAAAGAAATCTCGATAGGACAGGGTGTTGCTGTTATTTCTGGTCCCTGTTGAGGGGTGTTCTGTTTGATTCCATCTCTTTAGCAGTTTGGGACAGCAGGCTAGGCCATTTCAGTGGGTCATTGCTGTGGGTCTAGAGCCTCATGTAACCCAGAAGGGGGCAGATGTTAGCAGATTTCCTTCCATAAAAGGCATCAGTGAATCAGATAGATTTTCAGAGCAACCCAATTGTTTCACCGTTTTACCAAGATTTCAACTTTCTTTGTTTTCTTCTGGACGTTTGTGAAATATGCCCATCGGGGTCTTTAAGATATGAACCAGACCTTTTCATCCAATAGAGATCAGTGAGAAAGTTTGAGGGTTGGATCACAAAGAACTAATCATGTTTCAAACATCTTTGTATGGGTGGCATGGTGGAACAGTGGCACAGTGGTTGGCACTGCTGCCTCACAGCGCCAGAGACCCGGGTTCAATTCCCGCCTCAGGTGACTGACTGTGTGGAGTCTGCACATCCTCCCCGTGTCTGCGTGGGTTTCTTCCGGTTTCCTCCCACAGTCCAAAAATGTGCAGGTCAGGTCAATTGGCCATGTTAAATTGCTAATAGTGTTAGGTAAATGTCTGGGTGGGTTGCTCTCTGGAGGACTTGTTGGGCCGAAGGGCCTGCTTCCACACTGTAAGTAATCTAATCTAATTCCTTCTCACTTGAAAGGGAGGATTGCTAAGTACAGCAGTGGATCCTGTTGCTGGTTCCTAATGGACTGGATAATGTAGGCCATCAGAACCTTGGAGAGAAATGGTGGGAGGTGAGGTGGAAGTGGGAATTAAAACTAATCTGTGGAAACAAGCAGAATGTTAACACTTGGACACACTCTTAGCTGACGAGTCTGACAGTGCCTCAGAACCTGCTCAGCGACACCATTCCCCTGGTTTAAGATCAATTGGATTGGGCAGACCAGGGTCATGGGTGCCAAGCTTATTTTTGGCAGACGTTGGCTCCATTAAGGTGACAAATCGGTGACTGAACTCCTTGAATGATAAAAGGTACAGGAGGGTATTTGGAGAATCATAGCATCCCAAATGTGTGGAAGCAGACCATTCAGCCCACTGAGTCCTCACCACCCCTCTGAGGAGCATCCCACGGACCCATACCCACACCCCTATCCTGTAACTCTGCATTTACCATTGCTAACCCACCTGGCATGCACAACCTTGGACATTATGGGCAATTTGGCATGACCAAACCACCTAACCTGCACGTCTTTGGACTGTGGGAAGAAACCGGTTTTTCGATTACTTACAGTGTGGAAACAGGCCCTTCAGCCCAACAAGTCCACACCGACCCGCCGAAGCGCAACCCACCCATACCCATTCCCATTCCCCTACATCTAACACTACGGGCAATTTAGCGTGGCCAATTCACCTAACCTGCACATTTTTGGACTGTGGGAGGAAACCGGAGCACCCGGAGGAAACCCACGCAGACACGGGGAGAATTTGCAAACTCCACACAGTCAGTCGCCTGAGGCGGGAATTGAACCCGGGTCTCTGGCGCTGTGAGGCAGAAGTGCTAACCACTGTGCCACCGTGCCGCCCACAGCTCTGCACCTGCCGAAACCGGTGTTGTTGGAGTGGAAGGGGGTGCTTGAGTCCTAAAACCATATGATGATGGTTTCCTGCTCAGGTCTGCCTACAGCACTGTGAACCATTCTGTTCAGGTTTCGATCCTTTCAGCCGAGTGAGGCTCCCTGTTTCAGCTTTGAGTCTGTGTTGAATTTAATTAATGATTTTCCCTTCCCCTTTCATACCTAACGTTCCCCTCTCTTGACAGTTCCACCATAAGCAGTGAATGGTCACACTTTAACAATATGTGGCTGATCCCAGCTCATTCTCATTAGTCACTGTGGCACACCATCGCCCTTGATTCTGTTTGAAAAAATCTGCTTTTGCGACATTAATGCAATGTGAATGAGGAAGAGAGGTTAAAATAAGTTCAGGCGAGTCCAAATTACAATAAATTTACCCTGATGGAAACATCAGCAAACCATTATTGATTTTACCCCACACCAGAATTAGTGTAAATGTCACAATGTTGAGTAAAACTTTTAAAGTCTAATTGCCTCTTTCCCTAACTTTACTGGAATAATATTGTTGTAATATGAAATGTGAGAAACCTCAATATTTCCTTATAATAAATGTTAAGCGCTGATATAATTAATATTTATGCATCTTTTAACGCATTGAACTTTAATAAAGAAAAGATTATGAGCATTTTTTAAAGTGCCAGAGATGATTAAATTGAAAACAGTTTCAAATTCCTAACTCATTATTTAAAATGTAATGTACCCTGTTGAACTTCACCACAATCTTTTGATTCAAGCTAGTAATTATTCTTTGAACGATCTTCTTCAGGAAACATGTTTAGTAAGTTCTTTAGTTTTATCCATGTACCACAAAACATCAGATTTTGATGTCGTCAAATTCTCCTCAATGAGAATTTGGAGTTGTGTTGTGCAGCTCACAAACCTTTTTCACATTTCTCTACAGAAAGATAGAGGGTAACAGAGATCAGTCACTGAAGGCCACAGGTTTGGGTGTGTCCATTCAAGCATATGGGGGTGAGGAGGGGGAGATGAATGTGGAGGGGAGGGAGAAAAGTATTGGTTATCCCGAAGGGAGGTTTGGAAGCTGGCGGGTGGGGTTCACAGGCCTTGGGGAAAAGGCTCACAGATTCATTGGGTGATGTTTATGGGGCCCCAAGGGTGTGTTGCACCTGAGAGGCAGCAGTCAAGGTCAAATTGGGAAGTTGAACTTGGGCAAATCTAGAGTCAGGGTCGGGTATTGGAAGATTGGGGGAGAAGCAGCAAAGCTTGGGAGAGAATAGGTGCATGGTGGAAGGTTAATATGAAGATTCTGGGTCGCAATGTCTTTGGGATGAGCACATGTGTAAGGGATTGATGATATGTGCAGGGAAATGGTGGAAGAGCCTAGGGTAGTGGACGAGGTTTGATGACAACAGAGGAAGAGGAAAGTTAATGTTGGGTGAATGAACGTTAACGGAAGCAAGTGCAAGGGTGACAAAAGGAAAGTTGCACAATCAGGTTTCAAGTGTAGAATGCATGATTGTCCATCACTCAAAGCATTCTGTCACAAAGTTGGAAGATTGAAGTGCCAATGCAGACATGATGATCTTCTTCTGCACCAGACCAATTCTGTGATTGTGTGGAAGGAGGGTTTTGGCCAGGGAGCATGTTCTGCACACCTGACCAATTGAAGAAACCACCGAATAATTAGCCAAATTAATGAAAGGAAGGTGTCGCATCCTCTGGGCACTGGCTGCCTCATGCCCAGAAACTGAGTTTTCTGGCACCTCCCTTGGCCAAAGCCTGGTCCTTGGACGCTGATGACCTGTAGCAGGGAACAAACATGATTGTGGGAGCGATCATCGCAATCTGTGTCTATTCTCCACTAGCAGGGTGATTGCCTGTTGCTCTTTCGTTGGTTACTCCAGCCTCACTGACAGCCACTGATCATGCCCCCACCTCACCAGTGATCTCCATCACCCCCTCCTTGATGGCTGAGTTGAGCCTCAGGTCTGAAATTCCTCCTCCTGTGTGCCTCCTCTCACTGCCATTGTGTGCCTGTTTCTCCAGTGTGGCAAAATGCAGAGTTAGTGATCTGTCATGTTTCATCTAATCTTCTGGATATCATGTACCTCCATCAGACAGACCATCCTGTCATTCACATGTAGCATTCCGACAAGCCTCCAGGGGCTTTGACCTGAATGACCAGATCATAATTCCACCCTGGAGGAACAGTGTCCCGCTTGCATGTTACATTAGTGATGGCTCACAAGACACTTTTCTTGGAGACCATGAGGAGAGATTAAGGGGTGATCTGATTGAAGTCATTGAGTCATAGAGATGTACAGCATGGAAATAGACCCTTCAGTCCAACACGCCATGCCAAACAGGTATCCTAAATTCGCCTCGACCCATTTGCCAGCACTTGGCCTATGTCCCTCTAAATCAGAATTGATGATCTGGAATCTGAGCTTCAAAGACTGCGGCACATCCCGGAGGGGGTGAGTTACCTGGACACTTTGTTTCAGGAGGCAGTCACGCCTGATAGATTAAGTAATTCAAATTCAAGATCAGGGACAACAGGGTGTGATTGTAAGTGAGGCTGGTAGGGGGATTCTGAGTTCAGGAGTGGAGGAGCCTCAGCCCTTGACGTTGTCTAACAGGTATGAGATTATTGCTCCCTGTACGGATGAGGAAAAGGGCTGTGGACAGGATGAGCCAGCTGACCACGGCACCATGGTGCAGAAGGCCATTCAAGAGGGGGAGCGAAAAGACAAGGAGTTGTTACAGGGGATGCTATAATTAGGGGGAACAGATTTTGGCTCCTTTTGCGAGCCAGATTGGGAGTCCCGCATGGTGTGTTGCCTGCCCAGTGCCAGGGTGTGGAAGGAAGAAGATCCAGTTGTTGTGATCCATGTTGGCACTAATAACACAGGCAAGGCTAGGAAGGAGGACCTGTTTGGGGAGTATCAAGCACTAGGAAAGAAATTGAAGAACAGGTCCTCGAGGGTCATAATCTCTGGATTATTGCATGAGCCAACTGCTAATTGGCACAGGGATAAGAAAATTAGGGAAGTAAACATGTGGCTAAGAGATTGGTGTGGGAAAGAGGGATTCCATTTAATGGGACATTGGCATCAGGGGTGCAAGCTGTACCAGGAAATAGATAGGGCATGTCAGAAAGGTAAGGTTACAGTGATCATGGGAGACTTCAGTGTGCAGGTGGACTGGGTGAATAATGTTGCCAGTGGACCCAAAGAAAGGGAATTCATGGAATGCTTACAGGATGGTTTTTTGGAACGGCTTGTGATGGAGCCCACAAGGGAGCAGGCTATTCCAGACTTAGTGCTATGTAAGACTTTATAAATGATCTTAAAGTAAGAGAACACTTAGGAGGCAGCGATCATAATATGGTAGAGTTCAGTCTGCAGTATGAAAGAGAGAAGGCAAAATCGGATGTAATAGTGTTACAGTTAAATAAGGGTAATTACAGGGGCATGAGAGAGGAACTGAAGAAAATTGACTGGAAGCAGAGCCTAGCAGGAAGACAGTAGAGCAACAATGGCAGGAGTTTCTGGGTGTAATTGAGGACACAGTACAGAGGTTCATCCCAAACAAAAGAAAGATTATTGGGGGGTAGGGGGGAGGGGGGGAGGTAGTGGAAATAGACAGGGTAAAAACAATGACTGCAGATGCTGGAAACCAGATTCTGGATTAGAGTGGTGCTGGAAAAGTACAACGAGGAGGAAAATCAACGTTTCGGGCAAAAGCCCTTCATCAGGAATACAGCCTCATCAGTGGAAATAGACAGCCATGGCTGACAAAGGAAGTCAGGAAATGTATCAAAGAAAAAGAGAGATCCTATAAAGTGGCCAAGAGCACTGGGAAATCAGAAGATTGGGAAGGCTACAAAAACAAACAGAGGATAACAAAGAGAGAAATAAGGAAGGAGAGGGATCAATATGAAGATAAGCTAGCCAGTAATATTAGAAATGATAGTAAAAGTTTATTTCAATACAAAAGAAACAAATGAGAGGCAAAAGTAGAAATTAGGCAGCTCCAAGTTGATGCAGGAAGGCTAGTGCTGGGAGATAAGGAAATAGCTGAAGAACCTAATAAATACTTTGCGTCAATCTTCATAGTGGAAGACATGAGTAATATCTCAACAATTAAGCAGAATCTGGGGCAGAGTTGAGTATGGTAGCCATTACAAAAGAGAAAGTGCTTGAAAAGCTAAAAGGGTCTAAAAATTGATAAATCTCCTGGCCCCGATTGGCTACACCCTAGAGTTCTGAGGGAGGTGGCTGAGGAAAAAATGGAGGCATTGGTTGTGATCTTTCAAAAATCACTGGAGTCACAGAAAGTCCCAGATGATTGGAAAATCACTGTTGTAACCCCCTTGTTCAAGAAAGGATCAAGACAAAAGATGGAAAATTATGGGTCGATTAGCCTAACCTCAGTTGTAGGTAAAATTCTAGAATCCATCGTTAAGGATGAAATTTCTAACTTCTTGAAAGTGCAGGGTCAGATTAGAACAAGTCAACATGGATTTAGTTAGGGGAGGTCATGTCTGACAACCTGTTAGAATTCCTTGAAGAGGTAACAAGTAGGTTAGACCAGGGAAACCTGGTGGACGTTTTCTATCTAGACTTCCAAAAGGCCTTTGATAAAGTGCCACACGGGAGGCTGCTGAGTAAGGTGAGGGCCCATGGTGTTCAAGGTGAGCTACTGGCATGGATTGAGGATTGGCTGTCTGACAGAAGGCAGAGAGTTGGGATAAAAGGTTCTTTTTTGGAATGGCAGCTAGTGACAAGTGGCGTCCCGCGGGGTTCACAGTTAGGGCCACAGCTGGTCTTTTTATATATTAATGAACTGGATGAAGGGATTGGGGGCATTTGGCTAAGTTCACTGATGATACGAAGTTAGGTGGACAGGCAGGTGGGGAGGCTGCAGAAAGATTTAGGAGAGTGGTCCAGGAAATAGCTGATGAAATTCAACGTGAGCAAATGCGAGGTCTTGCACTTTGGAAAAAAGAATACAGGCAGGGACTATTTCATGAACGGTGAAAAAATTCATCAAGCCAAATTGCAAAGGGATCTGGGAGTGTTAGTCCAGGATTCTCTAAAGGTTGATTTGCAGGTTGAGTCTGTGATTAAGTAAAAAAAATGCAATGTTGTCATTTATCTCAAGAGAGTTAGAATATAAAAGCAGTGATATGCTTCTGAGAATTTATAAAGCTCTGGTTACGCCCCATTTAGAATACTGTGTCCAATTTTGAGCCCCACACCTCAGGAAGGACATACTGACACTGATGCGTGTCCAATGGAGATTTACACGGATGGTCCCTGGAATGGTAAGCCTAACATATGATGAATGGCTGAGGATCCTGGGATTGTATTCATTAGAGTTTAGAAGGTTGAAGGGAGATTTAATAGAAGCTTACAAGATAACACATGGCTTAGAAAGGGTGGATGCTGGGAATTTGTTTCCTTTAGGCGGGGAGAATAGGGAGCCATGGGCACAGTCTTAGAATTAGAGGGGGTCAATTTAGAACGGAAATAAGGAGACATTTCTTCAGCCAAAGAGTGGTGGGCCTGTGGGACTCATTGCCACGGAGTGCAGTGGAGGCCGGGGCATTAAATATCTTCAGGCAGAGATTGATAAATTCTTGATCTCACAAGGAATGAAGGGCTATGGGGAGAGTGTGGGTAAGTAGAGCTGAAATGCCCATCAGCCATGATTAAATGGCAGAGTGGACTCGATGGGCCGAAGGGCCTTGCTTCCAATCCTATGTCGTCTGGTCTTATGATCTAAATCCTTTCTATTCAGATCCCCAGCCAGATGCCTTTTAAATGTTGTAATTGCACCAGCCTCCATTACTTCATCTGGCAGCTCATTCCAAACACACACCACCCTCTATGTGAAAAGGTTGCCCATTAGGTCCCTTTTAAATCTCTACCCTCTGACCTTAAATCCATGTCTTCTAGTTTTGGACTCCCCTACCTTGGGGAAAAGATCTTGGCTGTTCACCCTATCCATGTCCCTCATGATTTTATAAAACTCGAAAGGTCGTCGCTCAGCCTCCGACGCTCCAGGGAAAATGGCATATGTTTGGAATGAGCTGCCAGAGGAAGTAGTGGAGGCTGGTGCAATCATAACATTTAAAAGAATTCCTAAAATCTCTTCCAAATGATCAGGCTGTAATTCTCAGAGATTTTAGGGTGGTAGAGGTTTAGAATGCTCTTCCACAAGGGGTAGTAGATGCTGGACTAGTTATTAATCTTAAATCCAAAATAGATAATGTTTTGTTGAGCAAAAGTATTGAGGGATGTGGGCCAAAGGCAGGTATATGGAGTCAAGCCATAGATCAACCATGATCTCATTGAAAGGTGGAACAGGCTTGAGGGGCCTTCTCCATGAGATGCAACCCTAATACGTCCCCTTGTTGATTGGACAGGTCATTGATACAAGAACAGAAATTACTGACAAAACTTAAGAAGTCTGGCAGCATCTGTGGGAAGAAAGCAGAGTTAACGTTTTGAGTCCGGTGACTCTTCATCACAGCAGTCTTTACCTGCACTAGATCCAGATTCAGGTGGTGACTCCAGCGGGTTACTCATCTGATCTTCCATCCAGATCTGGCAAATGAGTCTTCTTGTGACACCGTGAGGAAACAGCCTGGAGGAGGAAGTGGAGAGAGACAGCGCTAAAATGTGTGGTCACTCATCCCTCTAGAGTATGAGATCCTTATGTTAGTGATGTACAGCCTCTCTCACCGTCCAGAGACCACCCATAGGTGCAGCATTGGCAGCTGATGGTGGATTCCACCAATGCAGTGCTCCCTCCACTGCCAATTATCATGTGTTCTCCGCACGCTGGTGGCATTTTCATTGAAACTACCCAGGAGACAGTAGAAAGAGAGAAAGAAGGTGACACTCAACTCCAATCAGGATGCCACATCATTGACAGAATTGTGGCTATTATCATTATTAAAATTCTCGTGCAGTTGGCTGCAGCTCCACCATTAGTCTCAGTGAAAACCAGAAGTGAACAGGAACCAGATAGGTTTGTAATAGAGATTTAACCCTCACCTGCCTTCAAACCCTCAAAGCCCTTGTTTTTATAGAGTCATAGAGTCATAGAGATGTACAGCATGGAAACAGACCCTTCGGTCCAACCCATCCATGCCGACCAGATATCCCAACCCAATCTAGTCACACCTGTCAGCACCCGGCCCATATCCCTCCAAACACTTCCTATTCATATATCCATCCAAATGCCTCTTAAATGTTCCAGTTGTACCAGCCTCTACCACTTCCTCTGGCAGCTCATTCCATACACACACCACCCTCTGTCTGAAAAAGTTGCCCCTTAGGTTTCTTTTATATCTTTCCCCTCTCACCCTAAACCTCTGCCCTCTAGTTCTGGACTCCCAACCCAGGGAAAAGACTTCGCCTATTTACCCTATCCATGCACTGCATAATTTTGTAAACATCTATAAGGTCACCCCTCAGCCTCCGACGCTCCAGGGAAAACAGCCCCAGCCTGTTCAGCCTCTCCCTGTAGCTCAAATCCTCCAAGCCTGGCAACATCCTTGTAAATCTTTTCTGAACTCTTTTAAGTTTCACATCTTTCCGATAGGAAGGAGACCAGAATTGCACGCAATATTCCAACTGTGGCCTAACCAATGTCCTGTACAACCTCAACATGACCTCCCAACTCCTGTACTCAATACTCTGACCAATAAAGGAAAGCATACCAAACGCCTTCTTCACTATCCTATCTACCTGCGAGTCCACTTTCAAGGAGCTATGAACCTGCACTCCAAGGTCTCTTTGTTCAGCAACACGCCCTAGGACCTTACCATTAAGTGTATAAGTCCTGCTAAAATTTGCTTTCCCAAAATGCAGCACCTCGCATTAATCTGCATTAAACTCCACCTGCCACTTCTCGACCCATTTTCCCATCTGGTCCAGATCCTGTTGTAATCTGAGGTAAACCTCTTCGCTGTCCACTACACCTCTAACTTTGGTGTCATCTGCAAACTTACTAACTGTACCTCTTCTGCTCACATCCAAATCATTTATGTAAATGACAAAAAGTAAAGGACCCAGCATCGATCCTTGTAGCACTCTCCTGGTCACAGGCCTCCAGTCTGAAAAACAACCCTCCACCACCACCCTCTGTCTTCTACCTTTGAGCCAGTTCTGTATCCAAATGGCTAGTTCTCCCTGTATTCCATGGGATCCATTACAGCTCCTCAGCATCATCCTCAAAACCTCAGTGAGCTAGTGACAATTTATGGAGAGGCTCCCTTGAGGTTAAAATCAATTAATTGCGCTTTATTTGAATGCACTTGAGGTAGAATTCTTTAAAAATGAAACATTTTTTAAAATATGGGTATGTAAGGATGTAGACAATGATGTGTTTAGCTTGAAAACAATGCTTTTGATCTTATTGTTCCAAAAGCTTTTCACAATTGAGGATTTCCTCTTGTCATTTGCAGGTCTATTGTAGAACGAGTCCAGTAGGTTATTCGTCAAAAAACTCTATTTATTGAAGGATCATGGAATTCTATTCAAATGGAAAAACTAAGCTAGAGGGCCATAGACCTTTCTTGACTTCTTAGACCCTGTGGCTGAGCTTTGAAAAATATTAGAAATTATTAGGCGACATTGCAAATTAATTATGGAGCAAAATAATTGCATAAATATTGCTCATTTGAAAGTTCCAAGGATGAAATAATGGTGACTTCCAGAACAAACTCTTGAGACTGGCACAAGAAGCTGCTTAAAATAATACCAATCATTCAGACAGAGGAGGTTCAGAGTGGAAATGTTGAACAAAGAAGGAAAAGGCTGATTTGAATTATCTACCTCGTAAGGCAATACCTAAGTGCTACAGAAAATCACAGTGAGTTACAACTTCACTATAGTTTCTGCTGCATTGTTAATTGTCTTTAAAGTAATGGAGCTAATATTCTTCCAAACCCCTTTGAATAAATCAAGCTGAATTGATGATGTTAGACTTTAAACTTCTGAGTTGGGGGGAAGGGAAAGTGAAAGCGACAGGGAGTATGGGGGTAAATGGCAAGATAAGCAGCAGGATAGCATGTTTCCAGACGGAGTTAAAATTGAGGCAGACTGAGAATACAGTAAAAAGCAAGGATAACTTAGGACATATGACTTCCAACATCTCTAATGATAAGGAAGTTAGCATTAAGGCACTTTACCTGAATGCTCGTGGCATTCATAACAAAGCCGATGAACTAATGGCACAGATAATAGTGAATGATTATGATGTAGTAGGCATCACAGAGACTTGGTTACAGGGGGGTCAGGACTGGCAGTTAAACCTCCATGGTTTTTCAACTTATCGAAAAGACAGAGAGGTGGGCAGAGGGGGTGGGGTTGCCTTGTTAGTTAAGAACAAAATTAAATCTATGGTATTGAATGACATAGCGTCGGATGATGTGGAGTCTGTGTGGGTGGAATTGAGGAACCACAAAGGCAAAAAAAACATAATTGGAGTTGTGTATAGACCTCCTAACAGTGGTCAGGACCAGGGACGCAACATGTACCGGGAAATAGAGAAGGCATGTCAGAAAGGCAAGGTTACATTGATCATGGGAGACTTCAATATGCAGGTGGATTGGGTAAATAATGTTGCTAGTGGATCTAAAGAAAGGGAATTCATGGAATGCTTACAGGATGGCTTTTTGGAACAGCTTGTCATGGAGCCCACAAGAGAGCAGGCTATTCTGGACCTAGTGCTTTGCAATGAACCAGACTCTATAAAAGATCTTAAAGTAAGGGAACCCTTAGAAAGTAGCGACCATAATATGGTAGAGTTCAGTCTGGAGTTTGAAAGGGAGAAGGCAAAATCGGATGTAATGGTGTTACAGTTGAATAAAGGTAATTATGAGGGCATGAGAGAGGAACTGACTAAAATAGACTGGAAACAGAGGCTAACCGGGAAGACAGTAGAGCAAAAATGGCAGGAGTTTGTAGGTATAATTGAGGACACTGTACAGAGGTTCATTCCCAAGAAAAGAAAGATTAACCGGGGAGGGTTAGACAACCTTGGCTGACAAAGGAAGTCAGGAAATGTATTAAAGAAAAAGAGAGATCCTATAAAGTGGCCAAGAGCACTGGGAAATCAAAAGATTGGGAAGGCTACAAAAACAAACAGAGGATAACAAAGAGACAAATAAGGAAGGAGAGGATCGAATATGAAGGTAGGCTAGCCACTAATATTAGAAATAATAGTAAAAGTTTCTTTCAGTACATAAGAAACAAACGACAGGCAAAAGTAGACATTGGGCCACTTCAAACTGATGCAGGAAGCCTAGTGATGGGAGATAAGGAAATAGCAGGAGAACTTAACAAGTACTTTGCGTCAGTCTTCACAGTGGAAGACATGAGTAATATCCCAAAAATTAAAGGGAGTCATGGGGCTGAGTTGAGTATGGTTGCCATTACGAAAGAGATAGTGCTAGAAAAGTTAAAAAGTCTTAAAATTGATAAATCTCCTGGCCCCGATGGGATACACCCTAGAGTTCTGAGAGAGGTGGCTGAGGAAATAGCAGAGGCATTGGTTGAGATCTTTCAAGAGTCACTGGAGTCAGGAAAGGTCCCGGATGATTGGAAGATGGCTGTTGTAACCCCCTTGTTCAAGAAAGGATCAAGGCAAAAGATGGAAAATTATAGGCCAATCAGCTTAACCTCGGTTGTTGGTAAAATTCTAGAATCCATCATTAAGGATGAGGTTTCTAAATTCTTGGAAGAGCAGAGTCTGATTAGAACAAGTCAACATGGATTTAGTAAAGGGAGGTCATGCCTGACAAACCTGTTGGAATTTTTTTGAAGAGGTAACAAGTAGGTTAGACCAGGGAAACCCAGTGGATGTGGTCTACCTAGACTTTCAAAAGGCCTTTGATAAGGTGCCACACGGGAGGCTGCTGAGCAAGGTGAGGGCCCATGGTGTTCGAGGTGAGCTGCTGGGATGGATTGAGGATTGGCTGTCTAACAGAAGGCAGAGAGTTGGGATAAAAGGTTCTTTTACAGAATGGCAGCCGGTGACGAGCGGTGTCCCGCAGGGTTCGGTGCTGGGGCCACAGCTGTTCGCATTATATATTAATGATTTGGATGAGGGAACCGGGGGCATTCTAGCGAAGTTTGCCGATGATACGAAGTTAGGTGGACAGGCAGGTAGTACTGAGGAAGTGGGGAGGCTACAGAAGGATCTAGACAGGTTGGGAGAGTGGTCCAGGAAATGGCTGATGGAATTTAACGTGAGCAAGTGCGAGGTCTTGCACTTTGGCAAAAAGAATAAAAGCATAGACTACTTTCTAAAAGGTGAGAAAATTAATAAAGCCAAAGCACAAAAGGATCTGGGAGTGCTAGTCCAGGATTCTCTAAAGGTGAACATGCAGGTTGAGTCCGTGATTAAGAAAGCGAATGCAATGTTGTCTCTTATCTCAAGAGGGTTGGAATATAAAAGCAGAGATGTACTACTAAGACTTTATAAAGCTCTGGTTAGGCCCCATTTGGAGTACTGTGTCCAGTTTTGGTCCCCACACCTCAGGAAGGACATACTGGCACTGGAACGTGTCCAGCGGAGATTCTCACGGATGATCCCTGGAATGACAGGTCTAACATATGAGGAACGGCTGAGGATACTGGGATTGTATTCGTTGGAGTTTAGAAGATTAAGGGGAGACTTAATAGAGACGTACAAAATAATACATGGCTTGGAAAAGGTGGATGCTAGGAAATTGTTTCCGTTAGACGAGGAGACTAGAACCCGTGGACACAGCCTTAGAATTAGAGGGGGTCATTTCAGAACAGAAATGCGGAGACATTTCTTCAGCCAGAGAGTGGTGGGCCTGTGGAATTCATTGCCACGGAGTGAATGGAAGCCGGGACGCTAAATGTCTTCAAGGCCGAGATTGATAGATTCTTGTTGTCTAGAGGAATTAAGGGCTACGGGGAGAACGCTGGTAAGTGGAGCTGAAATGCGCATCAGCCATGATTGAATGGCGGAGTGGACTCGATGGGCCGAATGGCCTTACTTCCACTCCTATGTCTTATGGTCTTATGGAATGTATAAGGTTGCAAGGGTGTTCCTAAATATAATTTTATAAAAGCTGCACTGGAGCACAATTGACTCATCAGCAGCATGTGTAATAGGAATGATATTAGTGTCAGGTAATTATATTAGAATGGACTAGAAGGAAGCAGATGCTTGACCGGATCTTAAGGAAATGTATATATGTGATACAATGCCGTTACACTGGCTGGCATGTCATGGCTCAGTGGTTAGCACTGCTGCCTCACAGCGTCAGGGGCCTGGGTTCAATTCCAGCCTCGGGTGACTATGTGGAGTTTGCATGTTCTCCCCGTGTCTGTGTGGGTTCCTGTTGAGTGCTCTGGTTTCCTCCCACATTCTAAAGATGTGCAGGTTAGGTGGATTGGTCAAACTAAATGTGGGGTTATGGGTCTGGGTGGGGTGTTCATTGGAGTGTCAGTGCAGATTTAGAGTCATAGAGATGTACGGCATGGAAACAGATCCTTTGGTCTAACTCGTCCATGCCAACCAGATATCCTAAATTAATCTAGTCACATTTGGCCCATTTGCCTCCAAACCCTTCCTATTCACATTCCCATCCAGATTCCTTGATGTGCCGAATGGTGGCTTTCTGCTCTATAGTTGTTTCCCTGGTGCCAGGATCAAGGATGTCTCAGAGAGGGTGCAGAATGTTCTCACGGGGGAGAGGGGCCAGCAGGAGGTCATTGTCCACATTGGAACCAACGACATTGGAAGGGAAAAGGATGAGATTCTGAAGGGAGATTACAGAGAGTTAGGCAGAAATTTAAAAAGGAGGTCCTCAAGGGTAGTAATATCTGAATTACTCCCAGTGCTATGAGCAAGTGAGGGCAGGAATAGGAGGATAGAGCAGATGAATGCATGGCTGAGGAGCTGGTGGATGGGAGAAGGAGTCACATTTTTGGACCATTGGAATCTCTTTTGAGGTAGAAGTGACCTGTACAAGAAGGATGGATTGCACCTAAATTGGAAGGGGACTAATATACTGGCAGGGAAATTTGCTAGAACTGCTTGGGAGGATTTAAACTAGTAAGGTGGGAGGTTGGGACCCAGGGAGATAGTGAGGAAAGAGATTGATCTGAGACGGGTACAGCTGGGAACAGAAGTGAGTCAAACAGTCAGGGCAGGCAGAGACAAGGTAGGGCTAATAAATTAAACTGCATTTATTTCAATGCAAGTGTCCTAACACGGAAGGCAGATGAACTCAGGGCATGGTTAGCAACATGGGACTGGGATATGATAGCAATTACGGAAACATGGCTCAGGGATGGGCAGGACTGGCAGCTTAATGTTCCAGGATGCAAATGCTACAGGAAGGACAGAAAGGGAGGCAAGAGAGGAGGGGGAGTGGCATTTTTGATAAGGGATAGCATTACACATGTGCTGAGGGAGGATATTCCGGAAATACATCCAGGGAAGTTATTTGGGTGGAACTGAGAAATAAGAAAGGCATGATCACCTTATTGGGGTTGTATTATAGATCCCCCCAATAGTCAGAGTGAAATTGAGAAACAGAAAGGAGATCTCAGCTATCTGTAAGAATAATAGGGTGGTTATGGTAGGGGATTTTAACTTTCCAAACATAGACTGGGACTGCCATAGTGTTAAAGGTTTAGATGGAGAGGAATTTCTTAAGTGCGTACAAGACAATTTTCTGATTCAGTATGTGGATTTACCTACTAGAGAATGTGCAAAACTTGACCTACTCTTGGGAAATAAGGCAGAGCAGGTGACTGAGGTGTCAGTGGGGGAGCACTTGGGGGCCAGCGACCATAATTCTATTTGTTTTAAAATAGTGATGGAAAAGGATAGACCAGATCTAAAAGTTGAAGTTCTAAATTGGAGAAAGGCCAATTTTGATGGTATTAGGCAAGAACTTTTGAAAGCTGATTGGAGGCAGATGTTCACAGGTAAAGGGACGGCAGGAAAATAGGAAGCCTTCAGAAATGAGATACCAAGAATCCAGAGAAAGTATATTTCTGTCAGGGTGAAAGGGAAGGCTGGTAGGTATAGGGAATGCTGGATGACTAAAGAAATTGAGGGTTTAGTTAAGAAAAAGAAAGAAGCATATGTCAGGTATAGACAGGATAGATCGAGTGAATCCTTAGAAGAGTATAAAGAAAGTAGGAGTATACTTAACAGGGAAGTCAGGAGGACAAAACGGGGACATGAGATCGCTTTGGCAAATAGAATTAAGGAGAATCTAAAGGGTTTTTACAAATATATTAAGGACAAAAGGGTAACTAGGGAGAGAATAGGGCCCCTCAAAGATCAGCAAGGCGGCCTTTGTGTGGAGCCACAGAAAATGTGGGAGATACTAAATGAATATTTTGCATCAGTATTTACTGTAAAAAAAGATATAGAAGATATAGACTGTCGGGAAATAGATGGTGACATCTTGCAAAATGTCCAGATTACAGGGGAGGAAGTGCTGGATGTCTTGAAATGGTTAAAAGTGGATAAATCCCCAGGACCTGATCAGGTGTACCCGAGAACTCTGTGCGAAGCTAGGGAAGTGATTGCTGGGCCTCTTGCTGAGATATTTGTATAATCGATAGTAACAGGTAAGGTGCCGGAAGACTGGAGGTTGGCCAACGTGGTGCCACTGTTTAAGAAGGGTGGTAAGAACAAGCCAGGGAATATAGACCGGTGAGCCTGACCTCAGTGGTGGGCAAGTTCTTGGAGGGAATCCTGAGGGACAACATGGCCTTGTGCGTGGGAAATCATGTCTCACAAACTTGACTGAGTTTTTTGAAGAAGTAACAAAGAAGATTGATGAGGGCAGAGCAGTAGATGTGATCTATATGGACATCAGTAAGGCGTTCGACAAGGTTCCCCATGGAAGACTGATTAGCAAGGTTAGATCTCATGGAATACAGGGAGAATTAACCATTTGGATACAGAACTGGCTCAAAGGTAGAAGACAGAGGATGGTGGTGGAGGGTTGTTTTTCAGACTGGAGGCCTGTGACCAGTGGAGTGCCACAAGGATCGGTGCTGGGTCCTCTACTTTTTGTCATTTATATAAATGATTTGGATGCGAGCATAAGAGGTACAGTTAGTAAGTTTGCAGATGACACCAAAATTGGAGGTGTAGTGGACAGCGAAGAGGGTTACCTCAGATTACAACAGGATCTGGACCAGATGGGCCAATGGGCTGAGAAGTGACAGATGGAGTTTAATGCAGATAAATATGAGGTGCTGCATTTTGGGAAAGCAAATCTTAGCAGGACTTATACACTTAATGGTAAGGTTCTAGGGAGTGTTGCTGAACAAAGAGACCTTGGAGTGCAGGTTCATAGCTCCTTGAAAGTGGAGTCGCAGGTAGATAGGATAGTGAAGAAGGCATTTGGAATGCTTTCCTTTATTGGTCAGAGTATTGAGTACAGGAGTTGGGAGGTCATGTTGAGGTTGTACAGGACATTAGTTAGGCCACTTTTGGAATATTGCGTGCAATTCTGGTCTCCTTCCTATTGGAAAGATGTTGTGAAACTTGAAAGAGTTCAGAAAAGATTTACAAGGATGTTGCCAGGCTTGGAGGATCTGAGCTACAAGGAGAGGCTGAACAGGCTGGGACTGTTTTCCCTGGAGTGTCGGAGGCTGAGGGGTGACCTTATAAAGGTTTACAAAATTATGCAGGGCATGGATAGGATAAATAGACAAAGTCTTTTCCCTGGGATCGGGCAGTCCAGAACTAGAGGGCATAGGTTTAGGGTGAGAGGGGAAAGATATAAAAGAGATCTAAGGGGCAACATTTTCACGCAGAGGGTGGTACGTGTATGGAATGAGCTGCCAGAGGATGTAGTGGGGGCTGGTACAATTGCAACATTTAAGAGGCATTTGGATGGGTATATAAATAGGAAGGGTTTGGAGGGATATGGGCCAGGTGCTGACAGGTGTGACTAGATTGGGTTGGGATATCTGGTCGGCATGGACGGGTTGGACCGAAGGGTCTGTTTCCATGCTGTACATCTCTATGACTCTATGACTCTATGCTTCAGTCTGTTGGCTGGATATACCAACAGTTCTCTTCAGGTGATCCTGAATTTTGACCCAGTGACACTGAAGGAACGGGTGATATATTTCCAAGTCAGGATGGTGAGTGGCTTGGAGGGGAATTTGAAAGTGGTGGTGTTCCCATCTGTCTGCTGTTCTTTTTTTTAAATAGGTGGTAGTAGCCACAAGTATGGAAGGAGAAAGTGAGGACTGCAGATGCGGGAGATCAGAATCGAGAGTGTGTTGCTGGGAACGCACAGTGAGTCAGGCAGCATCTGAGGAGCAGGTGAATCAATGTTTCATGCATAAGCCCTTCATCAGGAATCTTTCATAGATCTCCCAAAGTGAATGGGGTGCCTGCATTCAGTCAGCTCTTGCAAGTAGGAACTCGAAGGCCACCTTTGATTGTCTGCAAATGCGTGCTCGTCCTCTGCAAATAAATAATAAAAAGATTGACCATGAATGTTGACTGTGGTTTTCCTCTCCTATCTTGTTGCATTATCTGACATCCTGGAAGAAAGTGAGGACTGCAGATGTTGGAGATCAGAGTCAAGAGTATGTTGCTGGGAAAGCACAGCAGGTCAGGCAGCATCTGAGGAGCAGGAAAATCGGCAAGTTTGGAAGGCACTGTCAAAGAAACCTGGTGAGTTGCTGCAGCGCATCTTGCATATGGCACACATCCTCTGCCATAGAACATTGATAGTGAAGAGAATGAGTGTTGAAGCTGGTGGATGGCGTGACAATCAATTGCATTGCTTTATTCTGGATGGTGCTAAGTCTCTTGAGTGTCGACAAGTTGCATTGCCCTGGCAAGAGGAGACCGTTCTTGACTTGTGCCTTTTTGAGGATGAACAGACCTCAGAAATAAAAGGGGCAAATTACTACCACAATATTCTCAGGCTTTGTGATATTCTTGTATGGACAGTTATTTATATATAGGATAGTGAAGAAGGTGTTTGGTATCCTTACCTACATTGGTCAGAGTATTGAGTACAGGAGTTGGGAGGTCATGTTGCAGCTGTACAGGATATTGGTTAGGCCACTTTTGGAATATTGTGTGCAATTCTGGTCTCCTTCCTATTGGAAGGATGTTGTGAAACTTGAAAGGGTTCAGAAAAGATTTATAAGGATGTTGCCAGGGTTGGAGGATTTGAGTTATAGGGAGAGGCTGAACAGGCTGGGGCTGTTTTCCCTGGAACATCAGAGCTGAGGGGTGACCTTATAGAGGTCTGTAAAATCATGAGGGGCATAGATGGGGTAAATAGACAAAGTCTTTTCCTTGGTGTGGAGGAATCCAGAACTAGGGGGCATAGGTTTAGGGTGAGAGGGGAAAGATATAAAAGGGACCTAAGGGGCAACTTTTTCACGCAGAGGGTGGTGTGTATGGAATGAGCTGCCAGAGGAAGTGGTGGAGACTAGTACAATTTCAACATTTAAAAGGCATTTGGATGGGTATCTGAATAGGAATGGTTTGGAGGGATATGGGCTGGTTGCTGGCAGGTGGGACTAGATTGGTTTGGGATATCTGGTCAGCATGGATGAGTTAGACCGAAGGGTCTGTTTCTGTGCTGTACATCTAGATGAATCTATGACTCTGTATGGCTGATCTAATTTAGTTCCTGGCCAATGGTAACCCTCAAGATATTGTTGTATGGGATTCAGCAGTGGTGATGCTATTGAATGGCAAGGGAAGATAGTTGGATTCTGTTTTGTAGGAGATGGTCACTTATGTGCCACAATTGTTAGAATATTGCTGATAGAAGATGTATTTATTAAAGCTCTCATCAGGACAATTCATAAGAGTGCCAATAAAGGGGAAAGCAGCAGTTATTCTCTATGGGGAGAATGGCACTTTGACTCAAACTATGTGGAGATGTTGAGGAGAACATGAAGAATGCAGCAGGTAATTATTGACAATTAACTGACAGGCTTTCATTTAGCTTTCAACCGGGCAGTTTGAGACTAAGTTGAGTTCGGAGCAAGTTTAGTTTTTTGTCTACAAGGAATTCAGGGCCATTCAGGGGGCCAATTAACTCAGTGGAAGGCTTTAGCTTGTTAAGCATCCAAACCAGAAAAGCTTTGTTGAAAATATGTGGAGTGTTAGAGGTGTTTTAATGTAATCTTTTCATTCAGTACTCATCAGGACAAGTTGAAGAATGCTAGTTCAAAGGAAACAGAAAGCCTCTACCAATCAGAGTTCATTTGGTAATAATCCTCATAGAGTATAAATGTTAGTTATTCCCTTGAATTGTCACCGGGAGGACCAGAAGGGTGGATGGTCACCTATTTCTTCATGTTGCAGTCCCATGTCAGTAGCTGGCATGGATCTAAGATAATGTCCTGGGACATTCTCAGTGAGTGACAATACTATGCCTCGCTCATCTGGAGGAAATGGCATCAGGTACATTAGAACTTAATCCTCCTGCATCTCCTGAGGGGCTTCTCAACTGTGGCTTCATCATGGGGAGGCTGGTCAACATCTGCTGGAGGTGGCTACCGGACTGGGACTTGTTGGTGGTTCTGTTCATCCTCCATTATCAGGGCTTTTGTTGTATCACAGTAACAGCAAAAATAACCCCTGCTGTGGCTGGATCCATTAGTCACACTTGCAAAAGCCCTGTGTGGGGAACATCAGAAACAGAACAAGCCCATAATAATGTGAGAAGTCAGCATTCATGTCATTTACAAATGGTGGTTTGGCATTGTCCCCCATCCAGTGGGACATGGAGCATTCCAAAAGAAAGGGGGCCTGTGGAATGTCTCTTAATGCATGTTTCAGTAAGGTCACCTCTAATTCTTCTAAACTCCAATGAGTAAAGGCCAAACCTATTTAATCTTTATTCATAACAAAAGCTCTCCATACCCGGGATCAACATAGTGAACGTTTTCTGGATTGCCTCCAATGCTTTAAGTACACCTTTCCTTATATAAGGAAACCAAAATTGTTCATAGTATTCTAGGTGTGTGGTTACATTAATCCCTTGTATAGTTTTAGCAAGACCTCTATTGTTATGCTCCATTTCCTTTGAAATAAAGAGCAACATTTCAGTTGCCTCTGTACTGCCTTGAATGCTAGCTTTTTGTGACTTGATGCATAGAGGACTCCCAAATTATTCTATGCTGAAGCCCCCAACACCATGGGCTTTTATTTTTTGAATAGCCTAACACGTGGTACCTTATCAATCGCTTTCGGAAATCCAAATGCATTACATCTACCGGTTTCCTGTTATCTATCTGGCTTCTTATCTCTACAAAGAATTCCAACAGGCATGATTCCCTCTTCACAAAACCATGCTAATTCTATCTGACTATATTCTGCATTTCTAAATCCTTTGTAACATTTTCCCAAAATTAGACATTAAGCTAATTGATCTAAAGTTACCTGTTTTTTTGTCCCTTCCCTTTTTGATTGGCAGCTTTCCAATCCTCTGGGACACTTCCAGAATCTAACGATCCTTGGAAGGTTCCTATCAGTACAATTACAATCTCTGTAGCTATTGCCTTTAGAATCCCAGGATGCAATGCATCAGGTCCAAGTGATATATTGGCTTTGAGCCCTATTAGCTTTTCCAGTACATTTTCTTTAGTGACAGTTATTGCATTTAATTCTGCTCCCTCTTTTGACCTTTGATTATTTAGCATTTTTGGAACGCTGCCAGCATCTCATACCATGAAGACTGATGCAAAATATTTATGCAACTGCTCCGTCATTTCCTGGTTCCAAATTATTATTTCCCCAGCCTCAATCACCAAGGGGCCTATTTTCACTTTGGTCTCTCTCTTCCTTTTAATAATTTTAATGAAGCATTTGCTCTCCATCTTCGTATT
Source organism: Chiloscyllium plagiosum (assembly GCF_037043375.1). NCBI lineage: Eukaryota > Metazoa > Chordata > Chondrichthyes > Orectolobiformes > Hemiscylliidae > Chiloscyllium > Chiloscyllium plagiosum. Next base: position 55,086,297 of record NW_028270161.1, read on the forward strand.
AGAGCTGTGCAGCGTGAAAACAGACCCTTCAGTCCAACTCGTCCATGCTGACCAGATATTCCAACCAAATCTAGTCCGATTTGCCAGCACTTGGCCCACATCTCTTTAAATCTTTCCCATTCATACACTCATCCAGATACTTCTTAAATGTTGTAATTGTACCAGTCTCCACCGCTTCCTCTGGCAGATCATTCCATACACGCACCATCTTCTGTATGAAAACGATATCTCTTAGGTCCCTTTTATATCTTTCTCCTCTCACCTTAAATCTATGTCCTCCAGTTTTAGACTCCCCTACTCCTGGGAAAAGATCTTGACTATTTACCCTATCCATGCCCCTCATGATTTTATAAACCTCTATAATGTCACCCCTCAGCCTCCAATGCTCCAGAGAAAACAGCCCCAGTATATTCAGCTTCTCCTTATAACTCAAGCCCTTCAACCCTGGCAACATCCTTATAAACTCTTTCTGGACCCTTTCAAGTTTCACAACATCCTTCCTGTAGCAGGGAGACCAAAATTGAACGCAGTATTCCAAAACTAAAGTTTATCCTCAAAGCTTATTTTTACCTTCATGTCTTTTTTTTTGGTCAGCTGTTGTTGAATTCTAACACATGCTCAATCTTCTGGCTTACCACTAATCTTTGCCACGTTGTAGGGATTTTCTTTCAATTTAATGTGATCCTTAACTCCCCTGGTTAACCACAGTCAATTTATGCCCTTCCTGGAATTCTTATTTCTCACTGAAAAGTTTCTTTGCTGCAAGTCATTTTCTTAAACATCTGCCATTGGTCCTCAGCCATTTTTTTTCTGCTCAACTCCTGCCCCAGTTCACTCCAGCCAACTCTGTCCTCATCCCTTTGTAATTATCCTTATTTATGTTCAGCAAAAATGACCCTGAGCTTCCTGTTGCCTGCCCTTTCAACACACCACTGTAGTTCCCTGGGCAACATCTCTGTCTCAGGCTTGCTGCAGTCCTCCGGCGAGGCTCAGCATAAGCTGGAAGAACAGCATTTCACTTTCTGCTTGGGGACTTTGCAGCCTTCAGGACTCAATATTGAGTTCAATAATTTTCGGGCCTGAGCACCTTCTCCCATGTCCTTACTCCAATCCCCAGGCCTTGTCATCACTGATTCTCCCAGGCTTTAACCCAGTCCTTTGGCAGCCAACTGTTGTTATAGGGTCATAGAGTCATATAACAAGGAAACAGACCCTTTGGTCCAACAAGTCCATGTTCTGTCTTTCTAGGTTCCATCTCTACCTATCATTTAGGGTAACACGGTGGCTCAGTGGTTAGTTCTGCTACCTCACAGTGCCAGGGTCCCAGGTTTGATTCCAGCCTCAAGCAACTGTCTGTGTGGAGTTTGCATGTTCTCCCCGTGTCTGCATGGGTTTCCTATGTGTACTGCAGTTTCCTCCAATAGTCTGAAGGTGTGCAGTTTAGGTGATTTGGCCATGCTAAAGTGTCCAGGGATGTGTAGGTTTGGTACATTAACCATGAGAAAGGTAGGGTTATAGGTTAGGGGGTTGGGCCTAGGAGGGTTGGTGTGGCCATGTTGGGCCAAATGGCCTGTTTCCACATCTACAAATGGCTCCACAACCACCTGATGAAGGAGCAGTGCTCCAAAAGCTACTGCTTCCAAATTAACCTGGTGTTATGCGATTTTTAATTCTGTTTCCACACTGTAGGTGTTCTATGTTCTTCCCTATTTCAGTATACTGTATATACCAACCTTTTCCCAAACACAGTCAGTTCTGAAAAAGGGTCACTAGACCCAAAACATTAACTCTGCTTTCTCACCACAAATGTTGCCAGACCTGCTGAGCTTTTCCATCAATTTTTGTTTTTGTTCATGTTTAGTGCTCTTGGTTCTGACACAAATTTCTCACTCTCCAGCTAAATGCTGAATTCTACCAGGTTATGGTAATTGTTTTCTCGGGGATCATTTACTCTGAGGTCATTTGTTAAATTTATCTCATTACAAATTACCATATGCAAAATAGTCTAATCTCTGCTTGGATTCAGAAGACATTGCTCTGGGAAACTGTCCCGACTATCCTCTCTGAATTCTTACAGCTACTTTTGATGATTTGGCTTACCAAATCTACATGAAGATTCAATTCACTTTTTACATGTCCTCGTGATCTCTGATGTATTCTCTGTCCTATAATATAGCTCCAGTTGAGGACCCAATAGACTACGCTCACCACTGTCCTTTCCCTTTGTTATTTCTTACCTCTACCCATATCAGTTGTATATCTTCTGATTCAAGATTATTTATTGTGATGATACTAATTCCATCCTAATGAAGCTACCTCATCAACCTTCCTTCTCTGCATGTGCTTTTGAAAGTTATAGACTCCGGGACATTTATTTCCCATCTTTAATCTGTTTGTAACCACGTCTCCATAATGGCTGTAAGATTACACACGTTAATGTCTGTTTCTGCCATTAATTAATTAATGTTGTTGCTATAAGCATTCAGGTAAAGTATTATTAATTTCGCCTTTTTACCATTTCTCCACCTTTGACCCTATTTACAGAGGAACCTCAATTATCCGAATGACACAGGTGGGGAATATTTTGTCCAGATAATCAAATGTTCAGATAACAGAATGCCGGATAACACAGTTTAGCCAAGCATTGGGACTTTGCGATCTTGTTCGGATAATCGAATGCCGGATAACTGAGGTTCCGCTGTACTGCTATTTCTCCATGTTTGTAAACTTTGTCCTTCCTGTCCCAGTCTGGATATGTTTTCCGGATAGTTGCCCTGAAATTCCTCCATATCTTTTTGTTTTGTAACCCTACATTTCCCATCTCCCAAACCCTCCCTCCCTCTAATTAGTTTCAAACCTTCTACACCAATTTTTGAGCCACGTACGTAACTCTTTAACTTTAGTTATCTTTGTCAGTTTATTTTCCCATGGCTCAGGTAGTAATCGAGAGATTATTATCTTGGGAGATTCTGCTTTCAGGTTTAGCTCCTAACTGTTCCAATTCTTTCAGGAGAATCTCCTTTCTAGTCCTATTCAATGTTAATGTTGACACTGGATCCCTCCTCTCCCTCTTTAAGTTCCTCTTTATCCCAAGGAAATGTCCTTAACCTAGGCAACACAATCCTCAGGCTGCATAGTACAGTATGATTCGGAGATGCCGGTGTTGGACTGGGGTGTACAAAGTTAAAAATCACACAACACCAGGTTATGGTCCAACAGGTTTAATGAGAAACACACTAGCTTTCAGAGAGACAATCACCTGATGAAGGAGCGTCGCTCCGAAAGCTAGTGTGCTTCCAATTAAACCTGTTGGAGTACAGTATGATTCACCTAATTATGCTGGCCCCTACCATGACCATATTCCTAATTTCTCCTCCCCACTTGAATGGCTCTCTATATGATCGAGCTGTGGCCAGTTTGCCTGAACTACAACAAGTCCCCACTCTTTTTCACACACTTGTAAGAACCTTATAACTATCGGTCAATTGCAAGAGCCAAGGCATCTTGATTTTCAAGGGAGAAAATGAGGACTGCAGGTGCTGGAGACCAGAGTTGAAAAGTGTGGTGCTGGAAAAGCGCAGCAGGCCAGGTAGCATCCGAGGAGCAGGAGAATCAACGTTTCGGGCATAAACCCGCTCATTCCCGAAGAAGGGCTTATGCCCGAAACGTCAATTCTCCTGCTCCTTGGATGTTGCCTCGCCTGCTGCGCTTTTCCAGCACCACACTTTTCAAATCTTGATTTTAAACCCCTGAGTCCTCAAACCTGCCTCACCTGAGGTTTCACTGTTCTGATCAGAGACCAAATTTGAATCACCTTGTCTCAGGGTGTGTCCACCCTCTGGAGAAAGGGGCCAGGTAACTTCCCCCTTCCCTGATTTGGCGCAATGTCTGTAACTCCTCAACTCAGACTCAAAGTTCCTTAAACTGTCGACATTTCATGCAGATTGTTTGCTCTGAATAACCTTGGTGCCCCCATATGCTCCAGCATCAGTACATCACCCATCCTGCAATCATATCATGCTTGATCTGATTTACGAATGAATTACTCTATCTCACCAGCTCTTTACACTTTATCGCAATTACTTTAAAAAATAAACATCAATATCAATCTTAGACTTAACAAACTATTTTTCAGAAGTTTGGGAACATGGACTAGTTGGACCGAAGGGTCTGTTTCCCCGTGCTATATGACTCTAAAAAATGAGAGACCTAAACACAAGCTGAAAACCTTCCCTTCACTTTAAAGACTAGAAGCGTTCACCTGCCCTACTCACTGATCAGCTTCTTTTCCTGCACTCACATTACGCAGTGGTTACTGAAGTCACTCTGCACTGGTCTCAATGCAGTTCAAACTCCCTATCTATGCCTTTTATACTCTCCCACCTACATCTCTCTCTGGAGAGTCCATTTTTTGCAGTAAACCTTAGTTAAATCACCTCTGTTGCCATCTGCCCCAAGTTCTCACTTTGAACCTAATTTCCAGCTATACCTACACAGCCTTCACTTGATGCATTTGAAATCTCCACTCATACTGACCATGTGGTACAAAAATCCCTTTCTTATATGGACCTGTTCAGAGTCACTGCAGCAATCAGCACCTCATTTACACAAAGGATTCCAAACATTTGAATGCTAACTGCCACTATAATGCAGCTGTCTATTTCAATTAGGCTCTTTGAATTTACTTAAAGGTTATTTTCTGAATCAGACTATAACTCTGAAAATAAACTTGGAAAAGGTATGCCAGTTGAATTCCCACATTGAATCCAATTCTCAGATATATTCTTTTAATTTCGATCTCATTAAAAATCTCCATTCACATTGACAGTGGCCTTTATGTTGCTGCATCCAAACTCCAGAATTGAGTTCCTCCCACCCCATGGATCCTGATAACGATCCCTGACTTCCATTGATCTGATCCCCAGGACTAACTGTCTACCTTCCTGACTGACTTTGATGGAAAGCTCACATTGATGACTGAATAGACCTCTGACTGATCTGTGTACAGTTCCCTAACTGACTTACTACAAATCTCCTTACTGTTTGCCCCGGACGTACTGTGGCCTATTCCCTGGGCCATCACGATATATCATTCAGTGCCTGAGAAGATCCCATACCCAGAAACTTGAAGAGTTGGGATAGGGATGTATTCCTCTACACATGCATCTCTGTACCGGACAGTGAGGGAAATTGGGTTGAAATTTTGTTTTGCTGTGTGCTCTAAATTTAGACAGCATGGCTTGATAATTTTCTTCCTTTATGTAATATGCTTTTTATTCTACTGTTAGAGAAAATCTGCTGACTCCAGTGAATATGGCTTGGTGACTGGCATCCATCAATCAAACAAAGAAAAATCCCAGGTTTCATCCTGGGATCTGATTTTTCCAGCAGTACCATCAGCTGGAATGATAATGCAATGCAAAAATATCCTACTTATTTTCCCTATCACACTTTTTGCCAATCACTTTGAGTGTACATCCATTGATTACCAACCCTCTTTTCCACAGGAAGCAATTCCTCCTTATTTGCTATTTTGATTTATATTCTAAACATTCCTCAGTCACTTGGATTCCTCACACAGTCCATTCCATTGGACCTTTCCCTTCTCTTTGTCATGACAAGAGAGGAACCCCATAGACTTAGGATCATATTGAACTTATTGTTTTAGGAAAAAATGACATACAGCCAAAAGGAGACTGGGATGTAAATTCAATGGCTGTCTGGAGAGAGAGATCCTGGAATTTCACACCAGATGAAGTATCAAGGAAACCTCACACAAATTAATTTAAAAAAGAGACAGCACTACAAACTGAATTGTAATCTCTAGCGTATTTTCTCAGACTGTGAAGAGGATGAAAGAAATGACATTTAGGGCTATTACTTAAATGGTAAGAAATTGCAGCACACTGCTGTACAGAGCGTCCTTGTGCATGAATCACAGGAAGTTAGTTTGCAGGTACAACAGGTAATTAGGAAGGCAAATAGAATCCTGTCCTTCATTGCTGAAGGGATTGCGTTTAAAAGCAGGGAGGTTATGTTGCTAAATAGGGTGTTGGTGAGGCCACACCTGGAGTTCTGCATGTAGTTTTGGTCTCCTTATTTGAGAAAGGATGTAGTGGAACTAGACGGGTTGCAGAGGAGGTTCACTGGGTTGATTCTGGAGTTGAACGGGTTGGCTTATGAGGAGAGACTAAGTAGACTGGGATTATATTAAATGGAATTTAGGAGAATTGCGGAAGGTGGATCTTATTGAAACATATAAAATTATGAAGGGATTGGATAAGATAGAAGTAGGGAGGATGTTTCTACTGGCAGGTGAAGCTAGGACAAGAGGGCATGGCCTCTAAATTAGGGGGAGCAGATTTTGGACTGAATTGGGAAGGAATCTCTTCACCCAGTGGGTTATGAATCTATGGAATTCCCTGCCTAGTGAAGTAGTTGAGTCTTCCTCAGTAAATGTTTATAAAGTTAAGATAGATAATTCTTTGAACAGTTAAGGAAGTAAGGGTTATGATGAGAGGGAGGGTAAGTGGAGCTGAGGCCAAGAAAAGATCAACCATGATCTTATTGAATGGTGACAGCTCAGATGGCCTACACCTGCTCCTAGTTCTTATGTTATTATGTTCCTATGGTCTTATGACAGCAGTCTGGGAGAGAGACATGTTTTGTGTATTCCCCTTTCGAGAATATACAACAGCAGGAGTTAAAATCCACTTCAATCCTGGTCTATACGTGTTAATAAAAGAAATTTACTAATGAGCTGTGGTGCTCATGTGTGCCAATGGGCTGAGATGATCGCATATACTAGTCTGAGATTAAGTGTTAGTGTGCTATGAAGATCATAGTCAAAGAACCATTCACTAGTCTGCCTTGCATTGTAGGTAAATAAACAATCTCTCACAGTGTTAGAATCTAGAGAGCCAGCAAGCCAGTCAAAAGGATACAAGGCAACAAAATTACAATGCAAAGCAAGCATCTTGAAACTTACTGCTCGACTATTAACATTCTACTCTTCATGAATAACCTATGCACTGACCCTTGTATTTTTTTTTATTTGAATCATTTCTCGGACTCACTTAACATTTCTAGTGTGTTGGACTATTATTTCTTCTTGCAGGTTGTCACAATAAATTCATTCTTTCATTAACTCAAGAAAGCCTCATTAAATCGACTACTTTTCAAACACAAATTCACTTTCTGGGTGAAAGATATCCACAAGAGAAGAGATCCTTTGTAAGTTAACCTTGTTGTGACCAACCAAGAGGGTGGTTGAATAAAGAAGGGGAGCCAGTTTGTCCCCTGTCACCCAGGAGTGTATTGATTTGGAGAACCCATTCGGGAGCCATAGTAACTAGGAGAAATTGGGTACTATAGTAACTAGGGGAGCCTCACTCGGGGCCTGATTGCAGTATCCTTCTTCTTCCTCCCTGTCTTACCCTCCACCAGCCTCTGACTGTATTCATTCCTTTCAGCTCATCTTCAGTTCTCCTTTTTGTCATGAAGTCTTTGCCTGGCATTGCCTTCTGTGCAAATCCCCTTTACCTTTATGCTTTGTCGCTCCATGAGTACAGCAAAAAAAAGCCCTCTTTTCTCTCCAGAATAAATTGTTGGCAGTCATTAAAAAGAAATACAATATGCATTTTTACCAGGGAATAATCAAATCTTCTAATTAGCTCTCAAGACTATTCTTTCATTGAGAGTACTTCAATGAAATTGAAAATAGACTTGCAAACACAGGGTGGGCCTTATGCAGCTCACTTCCCTGCCTCAGGTGAACAGAAAAGACTTAACTTCATCAGATGAAAATGCTTTCAAAACGTTGCTGGCGTGGTTAATTCACAATTAGACACTTGTTCACCTACTGCAGCAATTACTGAAAATTATCTAATTACAGGACTTAACCTGCAGCCGCATTCTTTAATCATTTTGTTGTGCCCATTTTTCCATGACTGTGCATGCTTAAAAGAGAATTATATTCTCGAGAACCCCCTCTAATACTCAAGTGTTATGGAAAGGAAAGAAAGAGCTTGAATTTCTACAGTGCCTTTTAGGATTTCAGACTGTCCCAGGGTGTTCCACAGCCATTGAAGTACTTTTGAAGTCATAATGGAAAAAAATACAGTGCCGACTTTGGGCAGAGCAATGATAGCATTATGTGAGTTTGCCTCCAGCAGAGTGTTTTATCTGATGTGACAGTGCTTATCGTACCTTCCAGAACACATGAAACTAGGCATGGATATTGTGAGATTGAAGAATGCAACAGACATCTATTACAAGTAACTACAATGTACAACCATTACATGTCTCAGGCATATCAGTGTTCGGGCTAATTTACACTTTTAGGTTAAAGTAGAACAGCATGCTTCCAGTGCAGTGTCAGGGTTCAAGTGATCTGAAGTAACACGGAGACTGAAATTTTGATATTCTTGGAAAATTCAGTAAAATAGATTGTCTCACATGCAATTCTAGCAGCAGGAAGAGAACCCTAGGGTTTAGCTGTAACAGAGAGAGGAATAAGAGCTTCCACATCCAACTTCAAAAGCCAGGCAGCAAATGCTACTGAAAAACCCAAACTAAAATCCTGGTTCAGGATGCTTCTATTGTTCCAACTTTAAAGAAAAAAAAAACAAGGCCTCACCAACTGTTTACTTTATTGGCTTTGATCAGATTGCTCACCATCTCTGTCTCAGCTTTTCTTCATAAAAAAGGACAAAATACACCTCTTGAAGCCATTGTATTGTCACACTGACATAAGACCAAACCAGTTAGAGAACTGGTGAGAAGCCCATGTTGCTTCAGAGAGGTCGACCTGATTGGATTAAATGCCTGTCAGGCTCTCCCTCGAATTCATTGCCCAGAGTGTAAAAGTCATACTTATGCTGGTGAAACAAAGGCCTTCCAGGAAAGGGGCAGTGGAGGGATGGCTGCTGCCAGCCATGCATCCAGGGTGAGGGACCGTTAGGAATACCAAGGGATTTAGGCCACAGGTCAGTGAGGAAGGGATGGAGTTTGCAATGAGAGCTTCCAGGAGAAGTGTGTTTAGGAGGTTTCGAGACAAGACAGAGGGCTTTCCTTCAGCACACCCAGTGCCCACGCCCACAACTGGAGATGCACGAAGCATCTTTGGAAGAAGAACACCCTGGATGGCTGCAGGCAAACCAAACATAGTGATATGTGGACAGCTTAGCACATGACTTCATGTTAGGTAGCAGGAGGATCCTATGGGTCGAGCTGATAACCCCCAAATTGAGGCGGTGATAATTAATGCTTACCTGCATCAGGCTGGATTTGTTCTTCGAAGGGATGACCATGGTTAATAGCACAGGCATGTCATGCAAGATGAAAAGGTGGATGACCAAGCAGCTAAGCTCTGGTTGAAAATTCACATGAAGGAATGCAGTCTGATCACTGACAGTTGGCTAAGCAAAGAGTAGAGGAGTGAAGGGCTTTGAGCTACAACACTGGGGTGGATATGAGAGATGAAAAAAATCAACAATAACTAATTGACAGGGATTGGCAAGAGAATGACCCAGACAATAAATGATGTGAGGGCTGAATTAATACAAAACCATAAGATCATAAGACTATAAGACATAGGAGCAGAAATTAGGCTATTTGGCCCATTGAGTCTGCTATGCCATTCAATCATGGCTGATAGGTCTTTCAAGCTCACTTTCCAGCTTTCTCCCTGTAACCTTTAATCCCTTTGGCAACCAAGAACGTATCTGTCTCTGTCTTAAATACACTCAGTGACCTGGCCTCCACAGCTTTCTGTGGCAATAGATTCCACAGATTCACCACTCTCTGGCTAATGAAGTTTCTCCTTATCTCTATTTTAAAGGGTCTTCCCTTTACTCTAAGGCTGTGCCCCTCGGGTTCTCGTCTCTCCTGCCAATGGAAACATCTTCCCAACATCCACTCTGTAAAGGCTGTTCAGTATTTTGTAAGTTTCAATCAGATCCCGCTCATCCTTCTAAACTCCATCAAGTATTATCTCAGAGTCCTCAAACGTTCCTCACTTATTAAGCCTTTCAATCCTGGGATCATTCGCAGAACCTCCCCTGGACCTGCTCCAGGGCCAATACATTTTTCCTGAGATGTGGGGCCCAAAATTGTTGACAAAACTCTAAAACCTCAGAAGTACATCATTGCTTTTATATTCTAGTCCTCTCAAGATGAATGGCAACATTGTATTTGCCTTCCTAACTACTGACTCAACCTGCAGTTTTATCTTAAAAGAAACCTGGACTAGGACTCCCAAGTCTCTTTGCACTTCAGATTTCTGAATTTCCTCCCCATTTAGAAAATAGTCCATGCATCTATTCTTCCTACCAAAGTGTATGGCCTCACAATTTCCTACGTTGTATTTCATCTGCCACTTCTTTGCCCACTCTCCTAACCTGACTAAATCTTTCTGCAGCCCCCTTGCCTCCTCAACACTACCTGCCCCTCCACCTATCTTTGCATCATCTGTAAACTTAGCCAGAATGCCCTCAATTCCTTCATCCAGATCATTAATGCATAAAGTGAAAAGTTATGGACCCAGCACCAAACCTTATGGAACACCACTTGTCACCTGCTTCCATCCTGAGAAGGACTCTTTTATCCTCACTCTCTGCTTTCTGCCAGATAGTCAAGCTTCTATCCATGCTAGTACCTTGCCTAGTAAGAAACACCATAAGTCCTTATCTTACTCAGCAGCCTCCTGTACTACATCTTATCAAAGGCCTTCTACAAGTATTTACACTGATTGTACTACCAATGCTTCTACTAATAACAGAATTAACAACTATTACTGAGGTGCTTATTTGGTGGCTTTAAAGTATTAAAATGTTCCAAGGCATTTGACAAGAACATTATAGGTGAAATTTGAAACTGAGCCCATGTAATGAGATATAGGAACAACTGAGCTTAGTCAAGAGAGATAGGGCTTTAAGGAAAGTTTTCAGGGAGGAAAGAACTGAAGAGATTTCGACAGCAAATTCAGTTTTGGGATGAGACAGTGGGAGACATGGCCATGATTGGTGGACCAACTAAAATCAGGGATGCTTATGAAACCAGAGTGAGAAGAATGTAGATATCCCCGGGGTATATTAACCTGAAAGAGATTATAGAGATGGGAAGGGACAAGGCCATAGAGGGATTTCAAAAATGAATATTTAAAATTGAGGCATTGCTTAACCAATAGTCAGTTCAGGTCAGCGAGCACATGTGACAGATAAATGTACTCCACTTCCACATTGTGAAGTTTTCTGGTGACAATGTTAAGAACAATGATATGTTTCTCATGCTTCATAATCCCTCTCCTGAGAGGCAATCCAGACTGTTAGGGCTGACAAGTTAACAATGACACATCTGGGGAATATGAAGATGTTTCCTTTTCTTATATTTAGAAGAATATTTCCTTTTAGGGAAAAAAAAGACAATGTCATCACTTTGCAATTTATATTCCCCATGCATTCTTCATTCCTTTAAGCCGCACAACATCTCACTATCCTCATCAGAGTTACTGCTCTGAATATATGGCAGGATTCCCTCTTTAGCTTCAGGTCTCCAGAATGAAGCAGGCTGGAAGACTTGGTGCAGATATCAAACACAGACGCCATTACAATTTCCTTATGAACAAATGGAAAGAGTTATTCAGTATTTGAATGAAGTGCATTTCAGAAACATTAATGGTTATATTATGATAAAGCTGTATTATATTTTGATACCTCCATTTGTGAAAGCCAAATATAGTTTTTTTCTTTTCCGTAGAACTCCATTAAGCCACTGTTTTAGACAAAGCGTTGGGTTTAAATGCTGCTGAAGTAGCCTTGGTTGCTGGAAGTTTGGGGAGATTCATGTTTATAGACTTAGCAGGAGTGTACTGTTGTGGCAAATTCACAGAGACCGCACACAAAAGCCAACATAAAACAAACATTGCCATTATTATGAACATGGTTACATATTCAAACAGCATAGTAACAAATTGAAAACACTCCTCACAGACCCTGCTGCTGACACAGACAGGCACTACAAATGCTCTGCTTTGCTTTCAGCTCCATTTGAAGAGTAAATAGGCTAGAGACAATGCACCCTTGGACAAGAAAGAAAGAAGCTTATGTCCTCCAGGATCTGTCATCTTCCCCATTCTCACAATCACTTAGCTACTGCCCCTTCTAGACATCTTAAATGTCAGTGTCATGTCTTTGTTTTGTTGGCTTCCCTTGCACAGCCTAATCCGTTTGTCGCAAACATTCAAAGTGCTACAGCGACAAATCTGCATTTAAGTAGCGGCCTGCAACACATGGAACATGCTCCAACACACTTCACAGGCATTAAGTCAACCAAGTTTGATATGGAGTTGCACAATCTTCTACTAGCTAGGAGCCCGAACGTTTTGTTGAAAAGGTTTGAAGAGAGAAGAGAGGCAAAGAGGGAACTGCAGAATCTAGGCCCGAGGCAGCAGATGACACAGCCCCTATAGTGCTGCATTCAAACTCACAGGCACCCAGGTGCCAGGGTTGCAGCAGCATAGAGATCTCAATCTTTTTTAAAGGCTGACTACATTTTCCATCCATTTACTCAAATTCCTTTTTTTTCCCTCATTTCCCAGAAAACCTTTAAAAGTTTATTGCTCACCCAGTGCACCATATTACCTGAGTAATTAATTAAGACTGACCCTTGGAAAATAATGACAGATTGCCCTAATTTAAAATAAAGAAAACAATGGATGTTTAAACAGCATAGAAGTCATAGAGTCATAGAGATGTATGGCACGGAAACAGACCCTTCCGCCCAACTTGCCCATGCCGATCAGATATCCTAATCTAATCCAGTCTCATTTGCCAGCATTTGGCCCATACCTCTCTAAATCCTTCCCAACCATGTACCCAACCAGATCTTGAGCACAATGAAGCAGCCTAAGGTGCTTCATGATAGATTTAAAAACAAAGCATGACATTGATACTGAGGTGGCTCAGTGGTTAGTACTGCTGCTTCACAGCACCTGGGTTTGATTCCAGCCTTGGATTACAGCCTGTGTGGAGTTTGCACATTCTCCCCGTGTCTGCATGGGTTTCCTCCGGGTGCTCCTATTTCCTCCCACAATCCAAAGATGTTCAGGTTAGGCGGATTAGCCATGTTAAATTGCCTATAGTGTCCAGGGATATGCAGGCTGGGTGGATTAGCCATGGAAAATGTAGGGCTAAAGGGATAGGGTGGGTCTTAGCGGGATGCTTTTCAGAGGGCTGGTCCAGATTCAATGGGCCAAATGGCCTGCCTCTACACTGTAGGGATTCAATAACTTGTATAAAAAGATATTAGGGAAAATTATTATCAAAATCTTGGTTAAAGAGGTAGTGGGCTTCAATGAGTGCCTTAAAAGAGGAAGTGGGGTGTTTAATCAGAAATATGGAGAAAAAATTCCCAGGACTTGGAGCCAAGCCAACAGAAGACAACAGATCTTGCTGGTTAAGTAATTAAGACTGGGGATGCTCATGAAGTGAGAATTGGAGGAATGCAGATATTTCAGAGGGCTATGGGACTGGAAGGAGATGAGACAAGATTTGAAAATGTGGAATGAGAATTTTAAACTCAAGACATGGATTAACTGGAAGCTAATGTAGGTCAACAAACAAGAGGGGATGGGGAATGCGACTTGCTGTGAACGAAGACATCGGTAGTAGAGTTTTGGATGTATCAGGACGGCTGGAAAATGGGAAGCCTTCAGAAATGAGATAACAAGAATCCAGAGAAAGTATATTCCTGTCAGGGTGAAAGGAAAGGCTGGTAGGTATAGGGAATGCTGGATGACTAAAGAAATTGAGGGTTTGGTTAAGAAAAAGAAGGAAGCATATGTCAGGTATAGGCAGGATAGATCGAGTGAATCCTTAGAAGAGTTTAAAGGAAGTAGGAGTATACTTAAGAGGGAAATCAAGACGGCAAAAAGGGGACATGAGATAGCTTTGGCAAATAGAATTAAGGAGAATCCAAAGGGTCGCAGGTAGATAGAATAGTGAAGAAGGCGTTTGGTATGCTTTCCTTTATTGGTCAGAGTGTTGAGTACAGGAGTTAGGAGGTCATGTTGCGACTGTACAGGACATTGGTTAGGCCACTGTTGGAATATTGCGTGCAATTCTAGTCACCTTCCTATTGGAAAGATGTTGTGAAACTTGAAAGAGTTCAGAAAAGATTTACAAGGATGTTGCAGGGGTTGGAGGATTTGAGCTATAGAGAGAGGCTGAACAGGCTGGGGCTGTTTTCCCTGGAGCTTCGGAGGCTGAGGGGTGACCTTATAGAGGTTTACAAAATTATGAGGGGCATGGATAGGGTAAATAGGCAAAGTCTTTTCCCTGGGGTCGGGGAGTCCAGAACTAGAGGGCATAGGTTTAGGATGAGAGGGGAAAGATATAAAAGAGACCTACGGGGCAACATTTTCACACAGAGGGTGGTGCGTGTATGGAATGAGCTGCCAGAGGAAGTGGTGGAGGTTGGTACAATTGCAACATTTAAGAGGCATTTGGATCGGTATATGAATAGGAAGAGTTTGGAGGGATATGGGCCTGGTGCTGACAGGTGAGACTAGATTGGGTTGGGATATCTGGTCGGCATGGATGGGTTGGACCAAAGGGTCTGTTTCCATGCCGTACATCTCTATGACTCTATGACTCTAAGTTGATGGAGGGTAGAATATGGGAGATCAGCCAGGAGTGCTTTGGGTTGTTCAGTCTAGAGATAACAAATGCATGAATGAGTGTTACAATAGCAGATTGTAAGTGATGGTTGCAGGTGCTAGAGGTCAGAGTCAAGAGCGTGGTGCTGAAACAGTACAGCAGGTCAGGCAGCATCTGAGGAGCAGGACAAGTGACATTTCGGGGATAAGCCCTTCATCAGGTAATGATGAAGGGCTAATGCCTGAAAGGTCAATTTTCCTGTTCCTCGGATGCTGGCTGACCTGCTGTGCTTTTCCAGCACCACGCTCTTGACACTTACAGCAGCAGATGGTTGAGACAGGATTGATATTGGTCAAAGTTATGGAGATGGAAGAAAGTAGTCAAAGTGAGGGTGTGAATCTGAAGGTTGTAAGTTTGGCCCTCAGTTTGCTGTGGAGCTTTCTGTATGAAACATGCTGAAACTAATAAGGAAGTTTCAATTCAGTGAATTGATCTGAGATCTCCATTGGTGAAGGCATTTATTTAAGAACTTCCAACAAAAAAATCAAACCACTCCTCTTGGAAAGCCAGAGTTTGCTCAGTGCTGCATGCAGGAGCTCAGAGACAAATAGCAAGAGACTTCGGAGTCCTGTCATCGCCCACTTGGCTAAGACAAACGTTTCACAATTCATTCTCAGGATGTGGACAATTGCTAAGATTTATCACCTATCCTTCATTGACCACAAAAGAGTTAGTAGTCACATGTAGGACAGACCAGTAAGGACAGTCGAGTCCCGTCCCTAAGACATATTTGTGAAAAGAGCGGGTTTTTACAACAACTTCATAGTTTCATGGCCATTTGCTAATGCCAGCTTTCTGTGTCCAGATTTGTATTAATTTGAAATCAGATTCTCAGCCCGTGATGGTGGGACATGAACTTACATCTTATTAGCTTTATTAAGTTAAGCTACTGCATCCATTCTTCCAAATGTATCATCCATAAGTCAATGATCTATCCTGATGAACTTAAATATATTTTACAGTAGCCAAATATTGCAGCAAGTACAATGGAAGGACATTGTATTATTATAGCAAGGTGCTGCTTAACCAGTGCACCACGCAAGCACTGTTCTTAGAAACACAATCCCCACTGCTCCAACCATCCCCACCCCCAACCCAGCTCTCACCTATTTGAACAAAAGGCAGCTTTTGAAAACACTTTGATTGAATCCTTGTCAGACAATGTGGTGAGTAAGGTTTTACAGATTGTATCTCGGACAGATTGAAGTGTTTGATCCGGCCTCTCCCAGGGAAATTCAAGACTGTGACCACCCATGCTATGGTCACCTCTTTTGTCTGCATTGAAGGACCCTGTTACCCATCAGAAGATTAATCAGAGTCAGGTGGCAGTACAATGTATCATCTGAAGGCCGGTAATTGGTTCTTTACTCATTCCCAAGGAGTTGGCCCATTATTGTTTTTCTGCCATAATGATAATATCTACCAAGTGTACCCAAAGTAAGTTACATATACTTCCAGGCTGCTTACAAATCTAATGCAGTAAAGCACCTGGACACTTACAAAGAATTTTCATTTCTGTGGTGGCTTCTTTTTATGCATCTTGGTTTATTTCAGACCTTTATGCTAATTCCTGGACCGCATAAGACATTGTTAATTGTAATGCTAAAAAACCTTTCTTGGAATGTCCCTGCATAAGCCTTTCTGAACACATGACATTCACTCAGTGCTAGAAGTATAATGGGGATTGGCCGTCAAGTATAGTTGGTGGAGGAACAAACATTTTAATGAAAGATTGACTGTAATTAGTCTCCAGTCTGAGTAGAATCCATACAGAAGAATATGTAGAGGAAGGCTTTGTCCTTCACTGTCACCTAAGCATCTGCCCCGCAGTGTTCACATTGTCACCATTGTATGATGCAGACCTCTGTGAGGATTTTAATGAGGGAGGAGAGCAGCTTTAAAGGAATGAAAGCTACAAAGATAAGATAATGTGTGTTCACAGACACAATCAACATTTGCAAACCTAGAGCAGAGAATAGAGTAATAAGCCTCTGAAAAAAACATTTTATTGCAATATCCAAACCTTTAAATTAATGTGGACTGGAATGGGGTACTTAATACTTTGTTGCTTCTCGCTTTGTGCATTTTCACTTTTTCTACGGAATTTTAAACTGAAATGACAACTTTCAAAAGGCTCGATTATAACCTATTCAAAAATCCTTAATGTACATAGAGCTTTGGGAGATCTATGCATTCATACGGTGCACGGAGTTAGCAAAACCTTTAATTGAGAAAAAAAACTAAAAATGCATTTGACCAAATGTTTTCATGAGTAAATATCTTTAATAGAGGATGAAACAAATCAAGTGATAGTTGGCCAATCATTAAGTGCACACTCTGTAAATATCACCCAGGTCGTTGGATCAGCAATGTGGGGTTAGATTTCTGCCAGAAAGATGAAGGCCTGATTTTAACTTTGTGTAGGTGAAAGAATTTTAAATAGGTGAAAATGACACTCTTTAAAATTTGTGTTGTTTCAGTCACTATTCTTTGAAAATCCTAGAAATGAAAATCACAAATGTACACCATTCCATTATTGTACTGAGGGTTTGAATATTCCACTAAACTATTTTCAGACACTTGAAAATTTATGCACTGCACTATTTCAAACCCTCATGGCAAAATGCATTTATTGGAGGAATAGTTGAGTCACTTACAGCTTTCAAAAGGGTTATTGACCGATTCTTGATTCATTGCAGATGGAGTGGGTTAGGGGAAAAAGATTAGTTAAAATTCCAAAAGAGAAGCTACACACGAAGACTAACTGGATGAGCTTAATTATCTTTTTCTTGTTCTTCCGTGCGTACACAATAGTTAATGATTTTCTGATACAGTGAAAACAAATATTCTCACTTTACATTTATGCTGGTTAATACACATTACAGCAGCAAATTAAATCACTAGCAGTTCTATAAAAGTCCGGCAGGTACACATTGTAATTTGAGAATCATGGACGTTTCTACAGCAGATCTGTTAATTACTGCAAAACCTGACACCAAATTACGACACACTCAAATTACCAATTAAAATGGGGCGATGTTTGCTTGCAATGCTATACAGCAGCAGCTTATAAATAAAAGGTAATGAAAATCTCACCCACTATATTCCAATATTAACATTGGTATAGATTGTCAGAATGTGAATATGAAGTCATCTGCTAAAGGTGTCACAGCAGAGAGACAAGACTTTGGGTGCGTTAAAGTCTAAATCAGATTATAATCAGATCATTTTATAAATTGGGGTCGGAATTTACAATTCCTGAATGAACAATCTCAATGGTACAATGATATGGTAGGTCTCCAGATTGGTTGCTGTTTGTCCTTTTTGCAGGGTCACATATGCAGGTTAATCATTGGCGATCAACATTCATGGCTAAAAGCAACATGTAGCCAAAATCAAAAGCTGATTGAATGAGGAAGGCTAATGGTTAAGACTGCACTCCATCCTTTATCTTCATTCATTGCCCTCCATAGCTTTCTCTTCTCTGTTGAAGGTGTCATCCAATGTGAGCTGATGCCAGGCTGGCACAAGATGCCTTCAACCACCTCCTCCAAATGGCCATTCAATTGGATCATGACAGATCTGCCACCCAACCCCATTCTCAACTTTTCTTGAAACCTCTTGAAGCTGGAGCAGGATTTCAGCAGTACAGCCCATTGAGCCAACTCTTCCAATGAATTAAATCTGAAGCTCCACCCATTTGTTTCCTTATTCTTTCACAGGATGAGGGAGTCACTGGCAAGCTCAGTATTTGTCACCTATCCCTAATTTCCATTGCCAACTAAATGGCTTCTTTGGTTCTTTCAGAAGGCACTGAGGAGTCAACCACATTACTCTGGATCAGAAGTCACATGTAGGCCAGATCTGGTAAAGAAGGGAGATTTCCTTCCTGAAGGGACATTCATGACTTTTAACAATTGACAATGGTTACACAGTCACCATGCGGCTAGCATTTTATTGAATTCAAATTTCACCATCCGTTATGATGGAATTTGAACTTATGACTTCAGAACTTTAGCCTGGGGTTCTGGTTTGCTAATCCAATAATTAATACAGGTTTTTGCAATAGTCAGTGGTCACCATTAATGATAGTAGCTATCAAATTCAAACTTTATTGATTGGATTTAAACCTTACCGCTTCCATGGTGGAATTTGAACCTGCATTCCCAGAACATTCTCCTAGGGACTACAGATCCAATTATACTACCTGTAAGTCACCATCAGCTCCTACCTTTATTCCACTTCATTTGATATTCTTACGTGTACAAACTCAGTCAATTATCCCAGCACTCACAGACTGAGGGGAAAATTTCCTTGTATGAAGAAGGGCTTTCAGATTTGACTCCTGAAAGGATGAGCTTTAATTTTCAGACTTTACCACATTTTTGAATCTATTGTCAAAACACCTTGAATTTTAGGTTAGATCATTGGTAGTTTCTTATCTTATTACATGTAATACCAGGTAGTAATGTTCTCTTCTCCTGAATTTGCTTTTCCATCCTTCTGTGAGATGCCATTTCAAGTTTATGTACAGTTTCACAGATTAGAATGCAATGGAAAGTCAGTTCATCCCTGCCTCCAGATCAGCTCTTCCTAAAACATTGGTCACAAGCTCCTCTGGTGTCACTGAGACAGTATTTGGGGTGAGGTTCACCTCCACCTCCAGGCAGCAGTGGTGCCTGTAGAGAGACCTCTATGGTACGACAGCCCTGGAGCTGCTGGATTGATGCTTCTAAAGATGGTGAGGCCAAAGTGCCCTTTGGCCTTAGGAAGCACTTCTCGTAGTGAGTGCCCTGGGGCCTTGGGATGGTTACAAACTACCATAGAGCAGAGGAACAGGTCATTTGGTCCACCAAGCTTGCATTGATTCCTAATCCTTATTTAGACCCACTACTTATTGACACACACACCTTTTCTATCCCTCTGTTCTTCTCCCGTTCATGTGTCTAGTAAGATATGCTTTAAACATTGCTAATGGGCTTGCTTCCACTACCTCCTGTGGCAGTGCATTCCAGGCACCCATCACCCTTTGTGTGAAAAGTTTTCCCCACACTTCTCTCCTGAACATTCCCCCCCTCACCTTGAACCTGTGCCCTCTTGTAGTTGACCTTTCCACCCTGGGAAAAAGCCTCTGACTATCTGCCGTATCTAAGCCTCTCATAATTTTGTAGACCTCTATTCGCCTTGGGTAAAAATAATCAGAGTTTATCCAATATCTCCTCATAACTCCCTCCCCTCAGACCAGAGAACATCCTGGTAAACCTTCTCTGCACCTTTCCAAGGTATTGATGTCCGTCTGATAGTGTGGTTGTGTGGCAACCCGAAATGTCGACTTCTCCACCTCCTGATGCTGCCTGGCTTGCTGTGTTCTTCCAGCCTCCTGCCTGGCTATATGGTAACTTGGAGCATGCAGTCAGGCAATTGCAAGTCAGCTACTGACTGAGGCTGGGAAAAACTGGGAGGCTGATTTCTTCCATTGTGTTGCAAATAGCAAGTGTATAATGGAGCTGAAAACAGCTGCCACCACACCCAGAGTGGTCAAGATGACTGACTGAGGGAGAGCGCTTCACTATATTGCAATGTAAAGGCCTTTCAAAGGGTACTGGCCTCAAGCATACACAAACAGTCCCAGTGAAAGACTCCTGTGAGTACTACATGCCATCTGAAGCTTGATTATTACCCGAATTGGGGGATTCCAACTTCAGGCCACATGCTGTCCTGACCACTTCCTGCAGCATCTTCAAACAAATCCCATTATCAGCTGGGATCCATAAGCACTGTGCGCAACCTGGACAGATCCACCCAATCACCTTCCCAAGTTCCCATAGCAGTACAAAGCACAGGAACTGTTCAAGGCATACTCTGGACCATAATTCAGCAATGGTCCTACTCAATAGCAGAGCATGGTCGAGGGGCCAAATGGCCTTCTCCGATTCTTATTTTTTATGGTCTTATGGAGAAAACAAGACAGCTTCTTCCTCTTGATACCATCTTCATACACCATCTTCATGCTGAAATGAGCAGTAGGAGGAGATTTCTACCTCATTAATATTTTACAACTAATGCTGTTAAACCCTCTGCAAGAAAAGAAATAGATGGAAGGGAAGTAAGGGAGTAAGTTGAGTTACCTCTTTATTCCTGCAGCTAACTAATGCTCTAAGTATTACAATGAATGTTTTAATAGAGTCATAGAGTTGCACAGGACAGAACGTCCATGCCAACCAAATATTCTAAATTAGGAGAAAGTGAGGACTGCAGATGCTGGAGATCAGAGTCGAGAGTGTGGTGCTGGAAAAGCACAGCAGGTCAGGCAGCATTCGAGGAGCAGTAGAATAGATGTTTCTGGCATAAGCCCTTCATTAGGAAGGACTTATGCCCAAAGCATTGATTCTTCTGCTCCTCGGATGCTGTCTGACCTGCTGTGCTTTTCCAGCACCACACTAGATTAGATTAGATTTAGATTACTTACAGTGTGGAAACAGGCCCTTCGGCCCAACAAGTCCACACCGCCCCGCCGAAGCGCAACCCACCCATACCCCTACATTACCCCTTACCTAACACTACGGGCAATTTAGCATGGCCAATTCACCTAACCTGCACATCTTTGGACTGTGGGAGGAAACCGGAGCACCCGGAGGAAACCCACGCAGACACGGGGAGAACGTGCAAACTCCACACAGTCAGTCGCCTGAGGCGGGAATTGAACCCGGGTCTCTGGCGCTGTGAGGCAGCAGTGCTAACCACTGTGCTACCGTGCCGCCCACCAACTCTCAACTCAGATATCCTAAATTAATCTAGTGCCATTTGCCAGCATTTGGCCCATATTCCTCTAAACCTTTCCTATTGATAGACCCATCCAGGTGCCTTTTAAATGTTTCAATTGTACCAGTCTCCACCACTTCCTCTGGCAGCTCATTCCATACTCGCACCACCCTCTGCATTAAAAAGTTGCCTCTTAGGTTCCTTTTAAATCTTTCCCCTCTCACCTTAAACCTCTGCCCTTGAGTTTTAGACTCGCCTATCCTGGGAAAAATAGTGTTAATTCACCGTATTCATGCCCCTCATGATTTTATAAACCTCTATAAGGTCACCCCCTCAACCTCCAACGCTCCAGGGAAAACAGCCCCAGTCTATTCAGCCTCTCCCTATAACTGATACCCCCCAACTTTGACAACATCCTTGTAAATCTTTTCTGAATCCTTTCAGTTTCACAATATCCTTGCGATAGCAGGAAAGGTGATGCATGTTAAATCAAAGAAGCTGTTTCTAAAGATCACCACATCCAACCCTAAAAATGGATCTGTGCGATGTAACAGAACCCAGGTAACTCTCATGTAGATGGCAAGCATGACCCAATGGCCCAATCCTCCTCAAAGCAGTTGTCATACGCTTGGCCTCTACTTGAGGGTCTAGATTGATTTCACTCACAACATTGTTGCGTTTAGGTCAAAATTGTGAGCTCCCACTCCAAAGATTTGACCACATAATCCCAGCCGACATTTTACGCAGTACTTAGAGGAGTTTAGCACTCTTGAGGCGATCCCACTTGTACAAGTGTAGGCCCAATCTATCCTTCTCAAATGGATAGAAAAGATCCCTCTACTGAAGGAAGAAAACAAAGGGTTTCTCGCCAGGTTTATCCCTTGAACATCACCACCAAAACAGAAGATATAGTCATTGTCACATAATGGGAGTATGCTGTGCACAAATTCTTTGCTTATTTCATACTTCTAAACAATGATTTCACTCTGAAAGGGCATAGTTGGTTCTAAAGTGGGGCATCCTAAGGTTGTGAAGGGTGCTTTATAAATATTAAGTTTTCTTTACAATTTGCCTAGCAGATACCTTCAAATGATGACTGGAACAAGAAAGCAATCTCTGTTAAGAAGATTTGTTGCCTGTGTCTATCATTATACTTTTTAATTAAGCTGTACTGATTTGATAGGTTGAAATGCCAATGTATTTTTGGACTGTACAGCATGGTACATCAGTGATATTGCTCGTGGTCTGTGTAATTGTTCTTTTTTAAGAAGACTGCACAACACAAATATGATTCTTGCAACATGATGTTGTCCAGATTTTAAGTTAGGTCATAAAGACTCCTGGGAAACAGAATGAAGCAAAATGATTTCAACAGCTGGAGTGATTGAAATTCTTCCATTCCCTCCAACTATTTTCCCAGCACGAATAATTTGGGCATGACAGGAATTTAGGTAAGTTAACAGTATGTTAACATCTTATCGAACAATTTGTCTGTTGTGAAAGCCAGCCCAGAAACCTAGACCGGGTGAGAGCTTCCAAGGTGAAAGCTGGGCTATGGGAGGTGGTGGTGTCATTGGGCTAGTAATCAAGAACCTCAGGCTAATGTTTGGGGGAACATGGGTTCAAATTTCACCATGGCAGATAGTGCAATTTGAATTCAATGAAAATCCGCAATTAAAAGCCAGGCTGATGGTGACTAGGTAATCATTGTTATAAAAACCCATCTGGTTCACTAATGCAATTTAAGGAAGGATATCTACTGTCTGGCTTGATCTCACATGACTCCATGAGAAACAGCATTGTGGTTGACTATGAACCTCTCTCTGGGCAAGTTGGTTGGGCAATAAATGCTGACCTAGCCAGCAATGCCCTTGAAACAAATAAAAGGGATAAATAATCTGGGGCAGAGTTTGAACCATAAGAAGAGATAATGCTGACTCCCGGTAATAGGTCAACTCTCACTATTTAAAGGGAACCAAATAAGAGTTGGACTGGACACAGACTTCTACGTTTGGGACAGAAAGCAACATCAATGGTGTGGCTCAACATTTAAAACCTGTTCTCCAATTCTCTGAATGCTACGCAGATGGTTATTAGGGCCCAAAGTGAGATACATTGCAGAGGTGCTTGCAGAGGTGCTTGCCTCTGAAACAAAACAAGCTTGTGTTTGAAGAGGTCAGGTTTTGGGGTGTGGTCCTTCATTCGTGGATCCACTGCAAAGATGTGTTCACCTCTTTCATTAAGGCAAGGAAGCCGAACAAATATATACACGCCATTCACTGCTCACGCCTCCACTCTGGCCTGCCCAGCATTCTCCTACATTGTATCCTGCAGACCAATGCAACCTCCAGGAGCTCACTCTTGAAGCACCCTGCAAAATCTCCATTGGAACAGTTAGCTCAGACACTCACTGCCATCCTTCTTTTTACATTTCACCTCCATCCCTCACAATTATTCTCCACAAAGGTTGTTCCTTTATCCTCTCATCATATTGTCACTCTCATAACTCGCTACTTAATCTCCATGTAGAGGAAAATACAGGAATTCCCAGGAGAGGTAGAGTATCCACAATTGTTCTATCTTCCATCCCAGCTCCTGCAGAGAAGAATCCTCTAGAAACCTACAGCCTGGATGAGTGAATACTCAGTAGAGTCTGAGTGTAGGGAGTCTGCTGGAGATCTGTTGACAACTTGTTGTTTTTATATTTGTTCCTGATGTCTATTGTTGTTGGTCAAGACATTTATTGCCCATCTCTAATTGACAATGATAGAGGTAAGCTTCCTCTGGAACTGTAGCAATGCTTGGGGTGGAGGGATATCCAGTGTGTTGTCAAGGAGCCAGATTGAGAATGCTGGCCTAGCCACAGGGGAAGGACAGTGATATAGTTCCAAGTCAGGATAGTATATGATGAGGCAGGCAACCTGCAAGTAATCGTTTTTCAATGCGGCTGTTGCTGTTATTCTTCTAAACGGTAAAGTCAGAAATCTTGAAAAATCAGAGGTCTCAAATGGCAAGTGAAAAGTTCATGCAGCAAAAACAGAAATTGCTGGAGAAGCTCAGTAGGTAAGTAAGGAGAGAAAACAGAGTTTAAAGTTTCGGGCCCAGTGACCCTTCCTCAGAAGCATTAACTCTATTTTTCTCTCTATTGATGCTGCCAGACCTGCTGAGTTTCTCCAGCACCATCTGCTTTTGATTCAGATTTTCAGCACCTGCAGTTTTTTTTTATTTAATGACTCATGTTGGTTTGGTATCGACTTAAATACGATCATCTGCGCAATGATCACTTTGAACTCTTCCCTCTGGTCAGTTCTACCTCATGTCCTTCAGTGCTTCCAGGTCTTTGAAGTGGCACAGGAGCTGGAGTGGGAATGGGCAAAGGATTTTTCAGGTTCCGTGAACAAAATCCTTTAACTTAGACAGCAAAGTGATGTGTTTCAGTATTTAAATGCTTTCTAGCTTTCTGATATGAAAAAAATTAAACTCATCAAGTTCACTAATGTTCTTCAGGGAAGGAAATCACCTGGTTTAGCATCATGTGACTCCAGACTCACAACACTGGGGTTGACTCTCAACTGCCCACAGATGTGGCCTAGCAACTCACTCAGTTGTAATAACCACTGCCGAAGCTCCCGAAAGGCATTGTGGGTCTATCTACAGCACATAGACTACAGCTGCTCAAGAAGGCACCCACCTTCTCAAGGCAGCTAGGGACGGACAATAATTGCCCCAGCAACACCCACATCCCATGAATGAATTTTTAAAAATACATCAATACCTACCTTGCTTACTCTACTAAAGTTTAATGTCGGAATTTAAGGTTAAATTTTCGAACATCTTTCTACATATTGAAATGGCGGACCAGCAGCAGTTTTATATGCTTCCTGGAACACACCACAGTTGAATGAGCTAGTTGGTGGGTTCATGTGCAGCTCCCAATACATCAGTTTTTTTCACCTTTTAAAGATCAACCCCACTTTGCCCCCTGACCCAGTGCCCCCACATTGGCCTGCTTTTGACCCATCCCACTTTGCAGGTTAACGTTTCCAGCACAGTCTTTATTTTATTGTTTCTTTATCTGTAGTTCAGCAGAAAAGTGCAATGCGAATGAATGAATTTACAGGACCGAATATATAGCTCAACATTTGAGCAACTTTAGTGTGAGCAGCACAAATGAAGGAAAAATGGACTGTGTAAGGTCCAACTTTATAACACCGTAACCTTTCTGATTTAATGTCCCATTTAATGTGCCCTACCATGTTCACGCAGACTTAATACGTTCTTCATTGTGTCTATTTAGCTGCAGCAGTAAGAGGCTTGTTCATATTCCTCCACATCTAACAATAACACCAGCAAAGAAAAGCACTGTGCCTTGCTGGTTCAACAAAAAAAAATGACCTCTGTATCAGCTTAGTTAGAGTAATTAGGACAAACACTATGCCTTAAGAAAGCTGTGCATGCACTTTGCCTGAATCTGGACCTTTTTTTTTGACAAATTATGGAAGCCTCTAATGGATTTTTTCAACAGCTTGCCAAGGATTTAACTGTTGCCAAAGCTTTTGTGTCTCTGATAGTCTCACAGATGTACTTAGCTTCTTTGCATCCCCCCCCAACTTCCATTCACCCTTTTCCAGCTGTGATCCCAGTGAGGATGAAGGATGTGGGATTTGACATTTTCCACGTGATCTCAAATAGAAATCATGAGTCGTGAAATTACTGTTGTCAATATTAGCAGCAAACATGTTCACTTCACATTTCTCTACAGATGTTAACCAGTTTATTTTGAATGGGTTAATTGCTCCACTAAAACACCAGGCAGAAAAATCCTATACTAATGTGTCAAGCTTTCATCTGCTAATAGTTCAGGATATGTATAGATATGGATATGAAATCCTGGGTATTATGTGCATTTATGGCAGTCACATTTTTAACGGCACAACATTTTTACATGCAAATTGCCACTGAATCACCCAAATGACTCATAAAGTCATCACATGAGAGTTTGGGAATGTACAAATCAACATCATGGAAAGCAGGCTTTACTGTTTTTTTGCATAAGCCTTAACTATGAGGACTAAGGAGCTAACTTTATTGGACCATAATTTGCTGTTTGAAAAACCACGGGGTTATTAATGCTAGATATTATATCTGCACAAATGTTATAGCAACCTCAAGCAAGGGTAGATGCATGATTCAATGTAAAACTCCCTAAGCTGAAATCCAAGATGCACCCACTCCATCATTAGCTTCAGAAAACTTCACCTCAAGTCTCACTATTCAAATACATTGAATGGTTTACACGTTGCTGCATTTGCATGGCTGATGCAAATCAAGTTCACCCCAAAATGTTGAATTGTCCACTTCAATTTAACTTTCTTCTTAACAATGTGATAAGTGGTAAATACATATAGTCAATCTCTCTGGCACTGAAAATTATGTATGACTGATATGCATCTCATTTGACTGTTGTTGAAAATGAAAAAAAATTCTGTTCTGCTCTTTTTCTCTTCAACAATTCAATCTTTCTTTCTGTTTTTTTATTATGTGCCTGGTAAGCCACTGAATTCACCAAACTCATCAATTAACTCATTGTAGATACATTTGAATGCCTTGTGAATCAAGATTTGTTTTCTTATTTGCCACATAAGATTTGTTCCATAAGATGGTTTACTTCTTGAAATAATGTTTGTAATATACTAAACACACAAACGTTTCAAAAATGATAAGTGAGTAGCTAATTTAATAAAGAAAGAACTTTCACTCCATGAGGACATGATAAGCATCTTCAGTTGTAGGCCCAGCTGTAATGCAGTAAACATAGCAACCAATGGGCCCATATATGGCTGCTGATCCATCTCAGATCCCAAGATGGCAGCAGAATAGGATGCTTCAATCGGAATTTGACTGCTTCATCAGTTTCTATTTTTTAAATCTCTTTTTACTTTTGTTTTGCTTCTCTCTCGTTTCATTACGCATGACCAAATCCAGTGTGGCCTTGCACCTTGTTGGCCTATCTACATATTGTGATAGAAAACCATCCTGCACACATTGGACAAAAATTGACCCATCTAAAGTACTAAAACTATAATATTTCCAATTATATTTGGAAAGTTAAAGTCCCCTATAATAACTACCCTGTTACTCTTGCTCCTATCCAGAATTATCTTTGCAATCCCTTCCTCTACATCTCTGGAACTATTCTGAGGCCTATAGAAAACTCCCAACAGGGTGACCTCTCCTTTCCTGTTTCTAACCTCAGCCCATATTGCCTCAGTAGATGAGTCCTCATACATCCTTTCTGCCACCGTAATACTGTCCTTGACTAACAATGCCACACTCTCCCTCTTTTAACATCTTCTCTGTTCTTACTGAAACATCTAAATCCCAGAACCTGCAACTACCATTCCTGTCCCTGCTCTATCCATGTCTCCAAAATGGCCATAACATTGAAGTCCCAGATATCAACCCATGCTGCAAGTTCACCCACCTTATTCCGGATGCTCCTGGTGTTGAAGTAGACACACTTCAAACCACCTTCCTGCTTGCCAGTGAACTCTTGTGACCTTGAAACCTCATTTCTGACCTCGCTGCTCTCAACCTCCTGGACTTTGGAGCTACAAGTTAGGTTCCCATCCCCCTGCTGAATTAGTTTAAACCCTCCTGAAGAGCATTAGCAAATGCCCCCCCAGGATATTGGTACTCTCTGGTTTAGGTGTAGACCATCCTGTTTGTAGAGGTCCCACCGACCCCAGAATGAGCCCCAATTATCTGAATCCCTCCTCCCTCCTGCACCATCCCTGTAGTCACGTGTTCAACTGCTCTCTCTCCTTATTCCTCACCTTCTAACACGTGGTACGGGTAACAAACCAGAAATAACAACTCTGTTTGTTCTAGTAGTAAACTTCGACCCAAGCTCCCTGAATTTCTGCTTTAAATCCCCATCCCTTTTCCTAACAATCAGATCAGAGACATCACGCCCCAACCGTGAGTCTCTCTTGTTCCCACAGAACTTCCTATCTGTCCCCCTAACTATGGAGTCCCCAATGACTACTGCTCTACTCCTCTTCTCCTTTCCCTTCTGAGCCACAGGAACAGACCCTGTGCTAGAGAGCTGTACCCCCTAGCTTATCCCTGGTAAGTTGTTCCCCCCGGTATACTTGTTATTGAGGGGAACGGCCACCGGGGATCCCTGCACTGCCTGCTAGTTCCCTTTCTGTCCCCTGCCTGTAACCCATCTGCCTTTTTCTTGTACCTGAGATGTGACTACTTTCCTATAACTCCCCTCAATAGCCCCGTTTGCCTTCCGAATGATCCAAAGTTCATCCAGCTCCAGTCCCCTAATGTGGTTTTCGAGGAACTTGAGTTAGGCGTACTTCCTGCAGAGGAAGTCACCAGGGACACTACTGGTGACCCTTACCTCCCACATTCTGCAGGAGGAGCATTAAACTGCCCTAACTGCCATTCCCACTATTCTAAATTCCCAAAGAGACTGTAGAAAAATAAAAAAAATGTTTTAAATTTTTAAAAACTAGTTACCTTACCAATCCAGTGCACAGAATCTTTTTTTTGGTAAGAAGAGGAGGGTCGGTGGGAGACACTATCTAAGTAGTGTTTTGGGTAACGCAACCACTCAAATACATTACTTCACTTACTCAGCAGTCCCGTGTCCGCTCCTGTTCAGTGTGCACTCTGCCTGTTCGTGAGGTCAGTGATTCATCTTCCCATCAGACCCTGGTCAACGCTCCTGCTCCTCCTGCTGCTGAAACAACATCTTTTTATTTCTCTATTTTCTAATTTATTCCATAATTTTTATTTTAATTTCCATATTTTTCTTTTTTTTTTCTTCCTAAGGAGGTGTACTGAAGAATCTGTACCTGGGCACCTTGTACCTAAATGGCGCCGTAAGTGGCGACTTGTAAACTTTTCTCTGGGCTTGTGTGAGTGCATGTGACCACACAGCTAATTCAATTCAATTCAGACCCCGCTGTTGGGAAACATCACTGTTCAAACATGGCACCTCACTATTTAAACCGTTCGTTCCCCTCATACCCAACTCCACCACCATTAACATCACCTGAAATTCTTCCTGACCTCTCTCTGTGACAGTGTAACTTGTGCCTTATTATGAGCAATGGCTCTGGAGACCTGCTCGCATTAATGTGTACAATTCTTACTGTGTGTTTTGCCCCACACACTTTGGCTGCCTATCAATGTGCCGAAGTTTGCGACATATCAGCATACTAAGGGCCAGCTGTAGTATCTGATGTTGGTAAAGCAATGCCAAATCATGAACCATTACAAATATAATCAGAGACACAAGTGGGAATTGAAGGTGGACGCTTGGTAGTGAATAATCACTGGATTAGCACCTTAAGTTGACCATGCATCCTGGCCATCAACTCTGCTGACTTTCGGAAGGAATATTACTCCTTCCTGGGTGTAGCCTAGTCCAAATCAAAAACACGTTGTGCATTTGGTTTTCAGATCAAGGCCGTATGCTTCAGAATTTGTGTTCACTGCAATAAGGAGCAGGTTACTCTGTAATCTATGGTATCCCTGTAATCTTCACCACCCCTACCATTTCACAATCCCTGTGGCCTTGAAGCTCCACACATCCACCATTTCACTTGAACACTTCCGTGCTGCAATCAATATCTCCATTTTAACTCCCCACCACTTCCCACCCAGGGTTCCTCACAATCACAATGTTAATACCCATGCTGGCCCTGTGCCAACTCCAGATTGAGTCCAGTTACACCCAGAGTTCCCCTAACCATTCCCCTTTGAGCATGTGTAGTCTGCTACCCTCTCCTACCAGATGTCATGTCCAGTCAACTGTTCCCTATGACTGCAACCATTCCCTTCAGCTTGTCAATATCACCAGACGAATGAGCTGCCTGCAGCCTCAGCAACACCATGGAGAACCTTACAAGCTCCTATCACGATCCACGATCCACACATAGTGATTGGTTGTGACCCACTGTGTCCACACTCTCCCCTAAAACTGTACTTGCCCTTTTCTTTTTGCACATTACTGTGCTCTTCATCCACAATCACTGAGCTTGCCACATACACAGCAGACACACGTAACCCTTCCAACATTGACACAGCTCTGTGATCTTCAGCCACATTTACCCACCCTTCACATTGCTGCTTAACTGTGCCTTACAGTCAGGAGTAACTCCTGTATCTTCTGCACTAAACTGCCATCTCCAGACACAAGCTGGTGCCTTGCTGTTCTCTTGCTAGACTCTCCAATGGCCCAGGGACATATTCTGCCCATGCTGTGGATCTCAAAGCAACAGTGAAGGCAATGGACATCTGCAATATTTCACTAGAGTGGGAGATGAATTTACCTGACTGGAGGCAAAGAACAAGTCACCGGGCACATGGCTGTTCTAAGTGGTTAAGTATCTGAAAGTGACAGGCATCTCATTTGGGCAGGAGTTAATTGGAAAGGCGAATCATTCCAAAGAGTTGTGAAATTCATGAAATGCAAAGACTTTTTTTGTTAGGTTCTTGTCATCTGACGGCGAGAAGTTTGACTCACCTGACGAGAGAGAATGTAATTATGACAGTTTATCTCGATAATGAGAATCTGATTTTTGGATTCTCATTTGACTAGGTTTTCACACCCACCATATTGAGCCCTTTGTATTGAAAACTAAAGATGTATTTTTGAACCTGAGTCTGGCAGCTCTGCCCTCTGAAGGGAGGGAAGTACTCTGTATTTCAATAGCTAGAGTGCAAATTAATGGCTCTGTATCACAACCCCTGGTCTCATTGCAGAGTACATGAATATCATGGAGATTATGGTACACTGCATTTATAGGGGACACAAGTACAGTTGTCATAGTGAACCTGAGGAAAAAACCTTACAAAATGGTTTAAAAATGTGAGCATACCCCAATTTTATTCACCAGAATTGATCTGGTTAGGGGAGGTGCCAGCATTAGCTTTGTATAAGACCTACACTCTCCTCAAGCTGTGGTGCAAAGGCAATGACAGCACAAAGCTAAAACATACTGACCCAAGATGTAAAACTAAACACAAAAACAGTAAAACATGTAAACTAATGACTGATTGAATTATTTGAAAAGTCGTTTTGGCACAAAGTGCATGTCATATCTGGATGATTAATGCAACCAATGGTTTTTATAACAACTGTGTTTCTCTGCTGACCAGAAGGATACTGCTCCTCCCACTCCCTCAGTCTGTCTCATCACTATCTCGCACACGGTGGCACGGTGGCACAATGGTTAGCACTGCTGCCTCACAGCGCCAGAGACCTGAGTTCAATTCCCGCCTCAGGCGGCTGACTGTGTGGAGTTTGCACGTTCTCCCCGTGTCTGCGTGGGTTTCCTCCGGGTGCTCCGGTTTCCTCCCACAGTCCAAAGATGTGCAGGTCAGGTGAATTGGCCATGCTAAATTGCCCGTAGTGTTAGGTAAGGGGTAAATGTAGGAGTATGGGTGGGTTACGCTTCAGCGGGTCGGTGTGGACTTGTTGGGCCGAAGGGCCTGTTTCCACACCGTAATGTAATCTAATTCTTTATCAGATTTGGGTTCTTTCTTCTGATGTGCAGGCCAGAATTGAGCTGCATTCTTTCTAAACCTCGATGAAATATGTTGCAAATTCTGCACCATACAAAGGAAACACACAGCCACAGGCTCCTTAACTGCACCCTATCACCCCTCCCCTCCCGAGGTCTCCTTGTTACACTTACACATTCTGCCCCAGTGTTGGCACATTTCATATTCAATCTACAAACCCTTGCTCTTTAAGCTGGGGCTCATCGATCAACTGGACTGACCTTGAGTCCAGCCTCCATTGATTCCTCTGCTTCGGGGATTGGCTACCACCCAACCCTAG
The DNA here is from genome assembly GCF_037043375.1 of Chiloscyllium plagiosum. Taxonomy (NCBI): domain Eukaryota; kingdom Metazoa; phylum Chordata; class Chondrichthyes; order Orectolobiformes; family Hemiscylliidae; genus Chiloscyllium; species Chiloscyllium plagiosum. Next base: position 55,118,643 of record NW_028270161.1, read on the forward strand.
TGTTTCTGGGGCTAAAGAGAAGACAGCCATCTGATTGGATAGCAGCCCTCTAAGGTGGACCCACTCTCCAGATGGGGGCAAGAGTCTCTTTTTGAGCCAATACATGCCCCACCTAACATTTAAAGCCTTCCAGTTTACCAACATCAATAGGAATACATTCCCTTGCCAAATAATGTGAGTGACAGGGCTCGATACCCTGCCATCTGCAAAATCCTACCCATAGATTCATATATTTATGTCAATGTAGACCAACAGATTGATTTATATTTCATCTTGCCCAGCCATTTTTTTTTATTCATTCAAGCCAGGAACTATTCAAAATATAATTAATTGTCCACATTCATGCATTTCCTGAATATTTGATTAAGTTTTTTTAACATCCTTTCCCTTTGTAATCCAATAATTTGGCACAGATTATAATGTAGACAATCTGATGCCTAATATCTTCATCCTCTGGGAACTCCTACAAAGAAAGCAATGCAAAGTGTAATGCTCTGTGTTCCTTTGGATTCAACCTGCAGAGAACTGCTGTGTGAGAGGAGCCTGCAACCTCATTGAATTCATCTCAGGATTGTGCTTTGAAGAAAAGACTTGAGTTTAGCTGAACACAATGTAGACAGCCAAAACACAAGCCATTGACCTATGGAGCAAAAGGACTGCTGGAGAGTGACTATTTAAGCTTTATGTCCACTAGTTCTGGTTTTACCCACAAGTGGGAACTCATTCTTTAAGCTGACCCCATCGCAAATCCTTTCATAGTCTTGAATAGTTAACAATCGCAATAACTCATCCATCAAGCTGAATCCCTCTTTGAGGTTCTAACATCTTAATGATGAAATAGGGTGGCAACGGAGAAGGGAAGAAAAGGAAACAAATCCTTTACTCCGGATCCCACCACCATGTGGGACATCCTGCCCCTTCTTGTTCAAAGCTCCACAATTCAAAAATCGACCTCTTTCGTTACCTGAAGAGCCAGTGCAGAGACCCACAATTCTCACATTGAGGGACAGCTGATGGCAATGAATCTTGGAGATCTTATCAGGTGGGCCCTCAACTCCCTCTTAGTTCCACTGTCATCAATTGACGCTAATTGGTAAAGGTTCTCAGTTTGGGTACCATCTTTGTAAAGATTAGGTTATTTGGTCTCAACTGGAATAACTTGTTGCATTTTGTAAATGTTTTGTAAATTTTGTAAACTTTGAGTGCGAGCAGCAGCTAAGGTAAGACAGTTTGTTTTAAAATTACTTACCGGTAGCGGGCAGCGGTGTTTTCTCTTTATAGAAAGAGCGGGATCAGCAGGGGGAAGTGACGAAGACTGGAGGGGCAGCGGGGAAGGAAAGCAGTGAGTATAAATACTCACCCTTCGACGCTAACGGTCACTTTGAGTGCGAGCAGCAGCTAAGGTAAGACAGTTTGTTTTAAAATTACTTACCGGTAGCGGGCAGTGGTGTTTTTTTTTCTCTCTTTACAGAAAGAGCGGGAGCAGCAGGGGGAAGTGACGAAGACTGGAGGGGCAGCCGGGTAGGTTTTTTTTCCCTTTAAAAGCGCGCAGGAGAAGAACCCGAGGCACTACAGAGGTAGTGTCTCCCACCCGCCCTCCTCCTCTAACCTAAATAATAAGACCCGTTGTGGTAAGTAGGTAAGTGCTGCATTTTGCTTGTTGTATTCTTTAGACCCAGTTTTTTTTTATAAAAGGTTACTTTCAGAGGGATGGCAGTGAAGGCAGTGCAATGTTCCTCTTGCAACATGTTTGAGGTGAGGGATGCCATGGACGTCCCTGCTGATTACACTTGCAGGAAGTGCACCCATCTCCAGCTCCTCCAAGACCGTGTTAGGGAACTGGAGCTGGAGTTGGATGAACTTAGGATCATTCGAGAGGCAGAGGGGGTCATAGATCAGAGCTTTAGGGAAGTAGTAACTCCAAAGATTACAGACAGATGGGTGACAGTGAGGGGGACTGGGAGGAAGCAGCCAGTGCAGGGACCCCCTGCGGCCGTTCCCCTCAAGAACAAGTATACCGTTTTGGATACTTGTGGGGGGGACGACTTACCGGGGGGGCAAGTAACGGGGCTCAGGCCTCTGGCACGGAGCCTGTCCCCGTTACTCAGAAGGGAAGGGTGGAGAAGAGCAGAGCAATACTAATTGGGGACTCGATAGTTCGGGGCACAGATAGGAGGTTTTGTGGGAACGAGAGAGACTCACGTTTGGTATGTTGCCTCCCAGGTGCAAGGGTACGTGATGTCTCTGATCGTGTTTTCCGGGTCCTTAAGGGGGAGGGGGAGCAGCCCGAAGTCGTGGTCCACATTGGCACCAACGACATAGGTAGGAGGAGCGCTGAGGATGTTAGGCAGGCTTTCAGGGAGCTAGGTTGGAAGCTCAGAGTTAGAACGAACAGAGTTGTTGTCTCTGGTTTGTTACCCCTGCCACGTGATAGAGAGTCGAGGAATAGGGAGAGAGAACAGTTAAATGCGTGGCTACAGGGATGGTGCAGGAGGGAGGGATTCCGGTATTTGGATAACTGGGGTTCTTTCTGGGGAAGGTGGGACCTCTATAAACAGGATGGTCTACACCTGAACCTGAGGGGCACCAGTATCCTTGGTGGGAGGTTTGCTAGTGCTCTTGGGGGGGGTTTAAACTAACTCTGCAGGGGCATGGGAACCCAGACTGTAGCTTTAGGGTGCAGGACCTGGAGTGTAGGGAGGTTAGGAACATGGCATCAATTTCAATGGAGGGTGCCTGTAAACAGGAAAGTGGTTTGAAGTGTGTATACTTCAATGCAAGAAGTATACGAAATAAGGTAGGTGAACTTGCAGCGTGGGTTGGTACCTGGGACTTCGATGTTGTGGCTATTACGGAGACATGGGTAGAACAGGGACAGGATTGGCTGTTGCAGGTTCCAGGGTTTAAGTGTTTTAGTAGGGTCAGAGGTGGGGGTAAAAGAGGGGGAGGTGTGGCATTGCTTGTCAAAGATAGTATTACAGCTGTGGAAAGGACGATGGATGAAGACTCGCCATCTGAGGTAGTTTGGGCTGAGGTTAGGAATAGGAAAGGTGAGGTCACCCTGTTAGGAGTTTTTTACAGGCCTCCTAATAGTCCTAGAAACGTAGAAGAAAGGATTGCGAGGATGATTCGAGAGAAGAGTGAAAGTAATAGGGTGGTTGTTATGGGGGACTTTAACTTTCCTGATATTAATTGGGAAAGCTATAGCTCAAGTTCGTTAGATGGGTCAGTGTTTGTCCAATGTGTGCAGGAGGGTTTCCTGACACAATATGTAGATAGGCCAACAAGAGGTGAGGCCATACTGGATTTGGTTCTGGGTAATGAACCAGGCCAGGTGTTAGAATTAGAGGTAGGTGAGCACTTTGGGGACAGTGACCACAATTCGGTGACTTTTACTCTAGTGATTGAGAGGGATAAGTGTGCACTACAGGGCACGAGTTATAGATGGGGGCAGGGAAATTATGATGCTGTGAGGCATGACTTAGGATGTGTGGTCTGGAAAAGTAAGCTTCAAGGCAAGGGTGTAATTGATATGTGGAGCTTATTCAAGGAGCAACTATTGAGTGTCCTTGATAAGTATGTGCCCGTCAGGCAGGGAGGAAAGGGTCGTGTGAGGGAGCCGTGGTTTAATAAGGAATTGGAATCCCTTGTTAAATGGAAGAGGGCGGCCTATGTAAAGATGAGGCGTGAAGGTTCAATTGGGGCGATTGAGAGTTATAAAGTAGCCAGGAAGGACCTGAAGAGAGAGCTAAGAGCAGCAAGGAGGGGACATGAAAGGTCCTTAGTTGGTAGGATTAGGGAAAACCCTAAGGCTTTCTATAGGTATGTCAGGAATAAAAGAATGACTAGGGTAGGAATAGGTCCAGTCAAGGATAGTAGTGGGAAGTTGCGTGTGGAGGCTGAAGAGATTGGGGAGACACTGAATGAATACTTTTCGTCAGTATTCAATCAGGAACAGGACATTGTTGTCAATGTGAGTACTGAGTCACAATTAAGTAGAATGGATGGCTTTGAGGTATGTAGGGAAGAGGTGTTGGAAATTCTGGAAAGGGTGAAAATAGATAAGTCCCCTGGGCCTGATGGCATTTATCCGAGGATTCTCTGGGAAGCAAGGGAGGAGATTGCAGAGCCATTGGCCTTGATTTTTATGTCCTCGTTGTCTACAGGAGTAGTGCCAGTAGATTGGAGGCTAGCAAATGTGGTTCCCTTGTTCAAGAAGGGGAGTAGGGATAACCCTAGTAACTATAGGCCGGTGAGTCTCACTTCTGTTGTGGGCAAAATCTTAGAGAGAATTGTAAGGGATAGGATTTATGAACATCTGGATAGGAATAATGTGATCAAGGATAGTCAGCATGGTTTTGTGAAGGGCAGGTCGTGCCTCACAAACCTTATTGAATTCTTTGAGAAGGTGACTAAGGAGGTGGACGAGGGGAAAGCAGTAGATGTGGTGTATATGGATTTTAGTAAGGCGTTTGATAAGGTTCCCCATGGTAGACTACTGCAAAAAATACGGAGGTATGGCATTGAGGGTGAGTTGGAGGTTTGGATTAGGAGTTGGCTGGCTGGAAGAAGACAGAGGGTAGTAGTTGATGGCAAAGTTTCATCTTGGAGTGCCGTCACTAGCGGTGTTCCGCAAGGATCTGTTTTGGGACCATTGCTGTTTGTCATTTTTATAAATGACCTGGAGGAGGGGTTAGAAAGTTGGGTGAGCAAGTTTGCGGATGATACGAAAGTCGGAGGAGTTGTAGACAGTGAGGAAGGATGTGGCAGGTTACAGCGGGATATAGATAAGCTGCAGAACTGGGCAGAAAGGTGGAAAATGGAGTTCAATGTAGCTAAGTGTGAGGTGATTCACTTTGGTAAGAGTAATAAAAAGATGGGGTACTGGGCTAACGGTCGGATACTTGGTAGTGTGGATGAGCAGAGGGATCTTGGTGTCCATGTACACAAATCTTTGAAAGTTGCCACCCAGGTAAATAGTGCGGTGAAGAAGGCATATGGCGTACTGGCTTTTATTGGTAGAGGAATTGAGTTCCGGAGTACTGAGGTCATGTTGCAGTTGTATAAGACTCTGGTGCGGCCACATCTGGAGTATTGTGTGCAGTTTTGGTCGCCATACTATAGGAAGGATGTGGAGGCACTGGAACGGGTGCAGAGGAGGTTTACCAGGATGTTGCCTGGTATGGTAGAAAGATCGTATGAGGAAAGGCTGAGGCACTTGGGGTTGTTTTCATTGGAGAAAAGAAGGTTTAGGGGTGACTTGATAGAGGTGTATAAGATGATTAGGGGTTTAGATAGGGTCGACAGTGAGAATCCTTTTCCTCGTATGGAGTCAGCTATTACAAAGGAGCATAGCTTTAAATTAGGGGGGGTAGGTATAGGACAGATGTTAGGGGTAGGTTCTTTACTCAGCGAGTCGTGAGTTCATGGAATGCCCTGCCAGTAGCAGTGGTGGACTCTCCCTCATTATGGGCATTTAAGCGGGCATTGGATAGGCATATGGAGGATAGTGGGCTAGTGTAGGTTAGGTGGGCTTGGATCGGCGCAACATCGAGGGCCGAAGGGCCTGTACTGCGCTGTATTCTTCTATGTTCTATGTTCTATGTTTTACATGTGACTCCACATGACAGTTGTTCCTCAGAGAAGGTGGCAATTATTGCTGGAATAACCCTTCTGAAAGTCGCCTTCCTATCTTCAAGAAATCATAGAATTCGCACTGCATGGGAGCAGGCAATTCAGCCCATCAAATCCACACTGACCCTCCATGAGCATCCAACTCAGACACAGCCTCCTACCCTATCCCTGTAACCCTGCATTTCCCATGGCTAATCCACCTAGCCTGCACACCCCTGGACACTATGGATAATTTAGCAGGGCCAGTTCACCCTAACCTGCACATCTTTGGACTGTAAGAAGAAACCTGAGCACCCAAAGGAAACCCACGAATAAATGGGGAGAATGTGTAAATTCCACACTGTTGGCGCAATTGAATCTGGGTCCCTGGCACTGCAAGGCAGCAGTGCTAACCGCATAGCCACCGTACCGCCAATGGTAAATTGTAACAGATGTAAGAGAAATCTTGCATTTATGCAGTGTATCATGACAAATATTTTACAGCCATTTAAATACTTTTGATCTGTAACTACTGCCATCATGAGGGAAAACATGGCAATCATTTCATGCACAGTAAATTCCCACAACTGGTAATGAGGTAAGTAGCCAGAAGGTCTGCTTTCAGTAAATTTTGATGTGGAGGTGCCGGTGTTGGACTGGGGTGCACAAGTTAAAAATCACACAACAGGTAGCTGATGAAGGAGCAGTGTTCTGAAAGCTCATACTTCCAAATAAACTTGGTAGAATATAACCTGGTGTTGTGTGATTTTTAACTTCAGGTATGTTGATTGACAATAGACAATAGACAATAGACAATAGGTGCAGGAGTAGGCCATTCAGCCCTTCGAGCCTGCACCGCCATTCAATATAATCATGGCTGATCATTCCTAATCAGTATCCTGTTCCTGCCTTATCTCCATAACCCTTGATTCCACTATCTTTGAGAGCTCTATCCAACTCCTTCTTAAATGAATCCAGAGACTGGGCCTCCACTGCCCTCTAGGGCAGAGCATGCCACACAGCCACCACTCTCTGGGTGAAGAAGTTTCTCCTGAGCTCTGTCCTAAATGGTCTACCCCGTATGTTTAAGCTGTGTCCTCTGGTTCGGCACTCACCCATCAGTGGAAATATGTTTCCTACTGCCAGAGTGTCCAATCCTTTCATAATCTTATACGTCTCAATCAGATCCCCTCTCAATCTTCGAAACTCAAGGGTATACAAGCCCAGTTGCTTCAGTCTTTCAGTGTACGGTAATCCTGCCATTCCAGGAATTGACCTCATGAACCTACGCTGCACTCCCTCAATAGCCAGAATGTCTTTTCTCAAATTTGGAGACCAGAACTGCACACAGTACTCCAGCTGTGGTCTCACCAGGGCCTTGTACAGCTGCAGAAGCACCTCTTTGCTTCTATACTCAATTCCTCTTGTTATGAAGGCCAGCATGCTATTAGCCTTCTTCACTACCTGCTGTACCTGCATGCTTGCCTTCATTGACTGGTGTACAAGAACACCCAGATCTCTCTGTACTGCCCCTTTACATAAATTGATTCCATCGAGGTAGTAGTCTGCCTTCCTGTTCTTGCTACCAAAGTGGATAACCATACATTTATCCACATTAAACTGCATCTGCCATGCATCTGCCCACTCACCTAACTTGTCCAGGTCACCCTGTAATCTCCTAACATCCTCATCACTTTTCACCCTGCCACCCAGCATTGTAAAATCAGCAAATTTGCTAATGTTATTGCTGATACCATCTTCTATATCATTAACATATATTGTAAAAAGCTGTGGTCCCAGCACGGATCCCTGCGGTACCCCACTGGTCACTGCCTGCCATTCCGAAATGGAGCCGTTTATCACTACCCTTTGTTTCCTATTAGCCAACCAATTTTCAATCCAATCTAGTACTTTGCCCCCAATACCATGCACCCTAATTTTACTCACTAACCTCCTGTGTGGGACTTTATCAAAAGCTTTCTGAAAGTCCAGGTACGCTACATCTACTGGATTTCCCTCGTCCAACTTCATAGTTACATCCTCAAAAAATTCAAGAAGATTAGTCAAGCATGATTTCCCCTTCATAAATCCATGCTGACTCTGTCCTATCCTGTTACTATTATCCAGATGTGCAGTAATTTCATCCTTTATAATAGACTCCAGCATCTTTCCCACCACTAAGGTCAGACTAACTGGTCTATAATTACCTGCTTTCTCTCGCCCACCTTTCTTAAAAAGTGGTATAACATTAGCCACCCTCCAATCCTCAGGAACCGACCCCGAATCTATTGAACTCTGGAAAATAATCACCAACGCATCCACGATTTCCCGAGCCACCTCCTTCAGTACCCTGGGATGCAGACCATCAGGCTCCGGAGACTTATCAACCTTCAGACCTAACAGTCTCTCCAACACCAAATCCTGGCAAATATAAATTCCCTTAAGTTCAGGTCCTTCAGCCACTGTTACCTCAGGGAGATTGCTTGTGTCTTCCCAAGTGAACACAGATCTGAAGTACCCATTTAATTCCTCTGCCATTTCTTTGTTCCTAGTAATATATTCCCCTGTTTCTGTCTTCAAGGGCCCAATTTTTGTCCTAACCATTTTTTTGCCTTGCACATACCTAAAAAAGCTTTTACTATCCTCCTTAATATTCTTGGCCAGTTTACCTTCGTACCTCATTTTTCCTCTGCGTATTTCCTTCTTAGTAATCCTCTGTTGCTCTTTAAAAGCTTCCCAGTCCTCCGTTTTCCCACTTATCTTAGCTATGTTATACTTTTTCTCTTTTAACTTTAAATGTTTCTTTACTTCCCTCGTCAGCCACGGCCGCCCATGCCTCCTCCTGGGATCTTTCTTCCTTTTAGGAATGAACTGATCCTGCAACTTCTGCATTATACACAGAAATATCCGCCATTGTTCCTCCACGGTCATCCCTGCTAAGGTATTGCACCATTGAACTTTGGCCAGCTCCTCCCTCATAGCTCCATAATTCCCTTTATTCAACAGAAGTACTGTCACTTCCGACTGTATTGAGGGATAAACTTTGGCCAGGTCTTCCTTGCTCTTCTTTAAGATAGTACTATGAGACTTGACTGGGCAGGTCTACAGAAATATGGCTCCTCCCAGTCTACTGCTCTGATATTTGGTATGCTTTTCTTTATTGGTCAGAGAGTCAAGTATAGGAATTTGGATGAGGTAAAAGCAATGACTGCAGATGCTGGAAACCAGATTCTGGATTAGTGGTGCTGGAAGAGCACAGCAGTTCAGGCAGCATCCGAGGACAGGTAAAATCCGAGGACAGGCAAAATCGACGTTTCGGGCAAAAGGGCTTTTGCCCGAAACGTCGATTTTGCCTGTCCTCGGATTTTGCCAGTCCTCGGATGCTGCCTGAACTGCTGTGCTCTTCCAGCACCACTAATCCAGAAATAGGAATTTGGATGTCATGTTGCATCTGTACAGGTAATTGGTTAGGTCTCTTTGGAATACTGCATTCAGTTCTAGTCTCCCAGCTCTTGGAAATATGTTATGAAACATGAAAGGGTTCAGGAAAGATTTACAAGAATGTTGCCAGGTTTGGAGGGTTTGAGCTATAGGGAGAGGCTGGGCTGTTTTCCCTGGCTGAGGCTGCGAGGTGACCAGATAGAGGTTTATAAAATCATGAGGGGTATAGATATAGTAAATAGACAAGGTCTTTTCCCTGGGGTGGGGGAGTCCAGAATGAGAGGGCATAGGTTGCAGGTGAGAGGGGAAAAATTTAAAAGGGAACTAAAGGACAACCGTTTCATGCAGCGGGTGGTGCTTGTATGGAATGAGCTGCCAGAGGAAGTGGTGGAGGCTGGTACAATTATAACATTTAAAAGGCATCTGAATGGGTATATAAATAAGAAGGGTTTGGAGGGATATGGGCCAAGTGCTGGCAAATGGGACTAGATTAGTTTGGGATGTCTGGTCAGCATGGATGAGTTGGACCGAAGGGTCTGTTTCTGTGTTGTATATCTCTATGACTCTACTACTCGAAGTGCCAGGCCAGAGTTTCAATTTTAATTATCTGATCCTACTGTTTGCTCGTGTGACATCTGCAATAGAGTCATAGAGATCTGCAGCACAGGAAAAGGTCCTTCAACCCATTATGTCCATGCCAGCCAAAAGCAATCACCAAATATCCTAAGTCCACTTCCCAGCACTTAACAATGGTCCAGTGTTTTGCACATGAACGTCAAATGTAGGATATTTAAGTAATTGACTCAAATATGTCTTGTGGTAGCAAGTTCCATGTTGTAACCACTCTCAGCATAAAGACATTTCTTATCAGATTTATCTTGGGTCCACAATACCACCCACACTCCCAGCTCTGACCAGTTTCTGTCTTTTCAAAAGAGAAACATTTTTTTATTCCTACGTGTCAAACCTTTTAATAATTTTACGGAACTCCTTTTTGAATATCCTCAGCCTTCCTCTTTCTCAAGAAATGAACCCCAGCTTGATCTGACTTTGCTGATTGAATAATGATAGTAATTCATTTACAATAATCAAGCTATAGTCAAACAGTTAGCGCAAATTATGTTATAGTCACTGGTAATGAGTGGCACTATAGATCTATAAATTATAGTATTTGCATACCTAGGGAAAAAAGCTGACAGGTTATCGAGTGACAAAGCCTCGATGAAGCACAATTAGCAACTGCATGGATGTGGAGAAAAATTACTGAATTGCATAATTTTGTTACAACTGCTTAATAATTGCTTTCACTGAAAAATTCTTTGTCGTTCTAACATCAATATAAAATTAAATTAAAATGGAATTGGATTAGGAGTAGGCCATTTCAACCTCCCGGGCCTGCTGTGCCTTTCAATAACAATAGAATCATAGAATCCTTACAGTGCAGAAAGAGGCCATTTGGCCCATTAAATCTGCACCAAACCTCCGGAGAACATTCCACCCAGACCTAGCACCCAACCCTATCCCCAATACTACACATTTCCCATAGCTTATCCACCTGACCTGCACATCCCTGAACACTACAAGATGACTTACCATGGCCAATCCAGCAAAGATCACCAATAAAATTATGCTGACCTGATTTTGACTTCAAATTCATTTTCCCACCTAATCCGCCTGAAAGAAAGGTCAATAATGGCTGATTGCTGAGACTGTGATGGATCATTCACCAACATAGTGCTGCCGAGAACAGCGCAGCTTGACATACAACACTGGCAGTGAAATATTTCTTCCTTAGACAAAAACTCTTGGTTCAGTGCTCCTGCAGGATTCAAATAAAATAAGGATAAAAAAAAGTGGCGATCTGCTTAGTTTGACCTTCCACAAAGTACATGGGATGGAATTTGATAGTGACTTGGCAGAACCAGGTGACCACTGTGACAAGACCCATCTTAACATGAAGATCATCTCATTTCGTTTTTTCTGCTTTTTCACAAGTGACATGGTGAGACTCTCACTGGGCAGCAGGGAGATGACCATTGCTGGTCATTATTGATTGTTAAATGCTTTGTTTACACCACAACTCGCTTCATTAATATTCAGACTACCAGCTTACCAAACTCAGTAAACAAACTAGACATTGGGAATCTCGGCAAGGAATCCTGAGAAAACGCCTTCTGGACTCAACTTTCTGCTTAGTCTGACGAATGTCCAAGTTGGAAATAAGTAGATAAAGCCTGCTCATAGGTGTCAACTTTCAAGACTTTCCTAATTTCCGCATTTCAATACCAAACAAGGCTTTTGAAAGACCTTGTCAACCCAGTTATTCCCTTGTCTTTTCCCTTTTCTTTAATATTTCACAAAGATTTATCTAGCCTCCCTTTATAAATTCCTTTTATGGATTTGCCACACCATTCACGATGGGATGTTTGTGACCTAACTGTAAAGGGTTAATTGTAAAATGGATATATAGTCTACATAAATACTGATGTAGAGATCACATGACAGCAGACTCCAGTGAACCACAATTCTGCGTATTGACTCTTGCTAAACCTAATAGTGTAAGTAGTTAGCAGAGTATCAATCAAAAAGGTAATCTTAACAACAACTTAAACTCTAGCAGTCTCTCTAGATCTCACCAAGGAGATAGCCTCTTCTGAGACATATCAACATGATGACAGATTATCAATGCTCTACTTAAATAGATCATTTTAAAAAATTTAATATCTTTTCTTTTCCTGCTTTTGATGATTCCCTTAAGTATATTCCTTGTTAATAATCTAGTGACTGATGGAAATTAACTTTTCCAATTTGCCTTGGCAAAAGTTCTTTTTCCCAACAGAAAGAGCTGTAGTTTGTTCAGCATCTCATAAAGCCTTTCATCTCTGGAAATATATATGTTTTTACCTTCTTCCAAACCCTTGCCACCTTCCATGGAATTAAGTTGTCCTAAATTGATGATTGCACTGATATGACAGGGAGAGTCTGACAGGGAAGCAGTGGTGTGATGCTAATGTCTCAAGGCTAAAAATCCAGAACCCCAGGCTAACATTCTGATGATATGGATTTAAATCCCACTAGCTAATGAAATTTGAAGACAATAAAAATATCTGGAATTTAGAAATTATTTTTTCCAAAAATCTATTTGGTTTGCTAATGATATTTAGGGAAGTAAATCTTTGACCCTTTCCTGAACTGGCCTACACACCACTCCACACCCACAGCAATTTGGTTGACTCTTATATGCCTCCAAGATGTTCCAGCAAGTCATTCCTTTGTACCAAATTGCTACCAAGTTAAAATAAAGGAATGAAACTAGATGTACCGTCCAGCATTGCCCTAAACAATGATAGCAAACCCAGCCCTGTCAGACCTGTCAGACCTATTTTCCTGATAACATCTAGTGATTTGAGAAATCCTACAGACAAGTCAACAAGTATGACATAGTCATACTCATGGAGTTACATCTTACAGCCAATGTTCCAGACACCATCATCTCCACCTCAGTGGTTCTGTGTCAATGGCTGGATGGACCCATCAGAGGTGGTGGCACAGCAGTATTCAGTCATGGGGCATTGACCTGGGATTCCTTGACATTGACTCCGACCCTGATAATGTCTCATGACATTGGGTAAAACACGGACAAGGAAACCTCCTGCTGATTACCACCTATCATATTCTCTCGGCAGATGAATCAGTGCTCCTCCATGTTGAACGACACTTGGAAGAAACATTGAGGGTGATAAGGACACAAAGTTACTCTGGGTGGTGGATACCAATATCAATAATCAAAAAATGGCTCAGTACTGCTACTACTGACTGTTGGTTGAGTCCTAAAGGACATAACTGCTAGACTGGGTCTGTGGCAGCTGGTGAAGAAACCAACAAGGGGGAGAAACATACTTTATTACATCCTCAACAGTCTGCCTGTTACAGATGCATTCATCAGTATTAAGAGTGACGACTGCATAGTCCTTGTGGAGATGAAGTCCTGTCTTGACATTGTTCTGTATTGATCCATCACTGTGCTAAATGGGCCAAGTTAAAAATCACACAACACCAGGTTATAGTCCAACAGGTTTAATTGGAAGCACACTAGCTTTCGGAGCGACGCTCCTTCGTCAGGTGATTGTGGAGGGCTCGATCGTAACAGAATTTATAGCAAAAATTTGCAGTGTTATGTAACTGAAATTATACATTGAAGAATTGATTGTCTGTTAAGCCTTTCATCTGTTAGAATACAGTGATAATTTCACTTCTTTCATGTGTAAATCACAAAACGCTTTTTTTTAAAGTTGCATTCTCGGGTTAGCTGTTAACAATGGTGATAGCTAGACAATGTGTTGAAGGTGTTAGTCCCCTGTGTTCTCTGTCTATGACCTGATGTTTAGATTGATTCTAATCTAAAAAGTGAGATAACAGAGTTTTACATAAATTCATGCAGTTTTTGAGCTCAGAGTTCTACATGAATGTATGCAGTTTTTGAGCAAAGTGCAATGTAACTCTGCAAGTACAAAAAAATTCACCACACAAAATGTATGTGTGCATGTGGGTCTTTGTCTGTCTGTCTGGCGTGGGGGTTGTGAGTGTGAGAAAGTGTGTGTGTGTGCGTGTGTGTATAGTGAGTGCACCCATAGGGAGGGCCTCAACCAGGACCTTGGGTTCATGTCACATTACAGGTGATCACCATTGCACTACACACACTCTCACATACACACGGACATAGGTACACACAGATGCGCACACAGACACCCACACACACCCTTATAGACACACACACTCCCACATGTACCCCCTCACAGACTTAAGACACTCTGCACTCACTACACACAAACACACACACACGTTCTCACACTCACAACCCCCACCCCAGACAGACACACACACACGGACAGACAAAGACCCACATGCAAACATACATTTTGTGTGGTGAATTTTTTTGTACTTGCAGAGTTACATTGCACTTTGCTCAAAAACTGCATACATTCATGTAGAACTCTGAGCTCAAAAACTGCATGAATTTATGTAAAACTCTGTTATCTCACTTTTTAGATTAGAATCAATCTAAACATCAGGTCATAGACAGAGAACACAGGGGGCTAACACCTTCAACATATTGTCTAGCTGACCATTGTTAACAGCTAACCCGAGAATGCAACTTTATAAAAAACGTTTTGTGATTTACACATGAAAGAAGTGAAACTATCATTGTATTCTAACAGATGAAAGGCTTAACAGACAATCAATTCTTCAATGTATAATTTCAGTTACATCACACTGCAAATTTTTGCTATAAATTCTGTTACGATCGAGCCCTCCACAATCACCTGATGAAGGAGCGTCGCTCCGAAAGCTGGTGTGCTTCCAATTAAACCTGTTGGACTATAACCTGGTGTTGTGTGATTTTTAACTTTGTACACCCCAGTCCAACACCAGCATCTCTGAATCATGACTAAGTGGGCCAGACTTTGAACAAATCTTGCAACTCAAATCTGAATATTCATGAGGTACTGGGGCCATCAGCAGCAACAGCAACAGAATTTCATTCAATCATAATCTTTAACATCATGACTCAGCACATCTCCTCCCCTAGCGTTATAATCAAACCGACAAATCGACGCTGGTTCAATGGACGGTGCAGAAGGGTATTTCAGGAGCAGCACCAGGCATACCGAGAAGTGAAGTCTCTACCTAGTGAAATTACAACACAGGACCATTTACATGCCAAATGGCAGAAGCAGTATTTAAAAGAAGGGAAGCAATTCCACAAACAATGGGTCAGATCTGAAGCTAAAACAGAAAGTGCTGGAGAAACTCAGCAAGTCTGGCAGTATCTGTAGAGTGAGAGAAGTTTTGAGTTCAATGACCCTTCATAAGTGCACTTCATCAGATCTAAGCTCTGCAGTCTTGCCTGTCCAATTGTGAAAGGTAGTGGACAATTAAACATCTAAAAACAGGACAGGACTCCACAAACATCCCCATCCTCAATGGTGGAGAGCCCAGTATATCAATGCAAAAATACTTAGGTCATTGAACCATCGTTAGCCAGAAGTGCCAAGTGGCTGATCCATCTCTGCCTCCTCCTGAGGATCCCAGCATCACAGGTGAGGTCTTCAGCCAATTGGATTCACTTCACAAGCTATCCAGAAACAGCACAAACCATTGGATATTGCAAAGGCTAATGTGCCCTGATGTGTTTTTGGCAATAATGCTGAAGACTTGTGCTTCAGAACTGACACCAACCAAGTTATACCAGTGCAACCACAACACTAATGTCTTCCCGAAATGAGGAAATTTGACCAGGTACATCCTGTTTACAAAAAGCTGGACAAATCAAATGAGGCTGCTTCCTGCTCCATCAGCCTACTCTCATTTATCAATAAAGTAATGGACATTGTCTTTATTAGTGCTAACAAACAGCGCTTGCAAAGTAATAGCCTACTCACTGACGTCCACTTTGGGTTCCACCACAGCGACTTTGAGCTCCTCAGCTTCTGATTGCATTACAGCCTTAATCTAAACATGGGCAAAAGAGTTGAACTCCAGAATTGAGATGAGAGTTACCGCTGTTGACATCAAGGCAACATTTTACAGTGTGTGATATCAAGGAGTCTAATCCAGCTGGAGTCAATGAGAATCAGAGTGAAAATTGACCTCTGGTAAGAGTAATATGTGACACAAAGCAAAACGGGTGTGGTTATTGGAGGTTAATCATGTCAGCCCAAGGACATAATTATGTGGAGCCGCAGGAGATGGGGGAGATACTAAATGAGTATTTTGCATCAATGTTTACTATGGTGAAGGATATAGACGATATAGAATGTAGGAAAATGGATGGTGACATCTTGAAAAATGTTCATTTTGCAGAGGTGGAAGTGCTGGATGTCATGAAATGCACTAAGGTGGAGACATCCCCAGGACCTAATTAGGTGTACCCTAGAACTCTGTGGGAAGCTAGGGAAGTGATTGCTGGGCCTGTTGCTGAGATATTTGCATCATCAATAGTAATAGATGAGGTGCTGGAAGACTGGCTAACATGGTGCCACTATTTAAGAAGAGTAGTAAGGACAAGCCAGGGAACTATAGACCAGTGAGCCTGATGTCGATGGTGGGCAAGTTGTTGGAGGGAAACCTGAGGGATAGGATTTATACATATTTGGAAAGGCAAGGACTGATTATGGATCATGAACATAGAGTCATGGAGATGTACAGCATGGAAACAGACCCTTCAGTCCAACCCGTCCATGCTGACCAGATAACTCAACCCAATCTAATCCCACCTGCCAGCACCCACCCCATATCCCTCCAAACCCTTCCTATTCATATACCAAATGCCTCTTAAATGTTGCAATCTCCACCACTTCCTCTGGCAGCTCATTCCATACACGTACCACCCTCTGTGTGAAAAAGTTGTCCCGTAGATCTCTTTTATATCTTTCCCCTCACACGCTAAACCTATGCCCTATAGTTCTGGGCTTTGAGTGTGGGAAATCATGTCTCACAAACTTGATTGAGTTTTTTGAAGTAACAAAAAGGATTGATGAGGGCAGAACAGTGGACGTGACCTATATGGACTTCAGTAAGGCATTCGACAAGTTCCCCAGGGGAGACTGGTTAGTAAGTTTAGATCTCACGGAATACAGGGAGAACTAGCCATTTGGATACAGAACTGTCTCAAAGGTAGAAGACAGAGGGTAGTGGTGGAGGGTTGTTTTTCAGACTGGAGGCCTGTGACCAGTGGAGTGCCAAAGGATCGGTGCTGGGCACTACCTTTCATCATTTACATAAATAATTTGGATATGAGCATAAGAGGTACAGTTAGTAAGTTTGTAGATGACGCCAAAATTGGAGGTGTAGTGGACAGCAAAAAAGGTTACCTCAGATTACAATGGGGTCTTGATCAAATGGGCCAATGGGCTGAGGGTGGCAGATGGAGTTTAATTTAGATAAATGTGAGGTGCTGCATTTTGGAAAGGTAAATCAGGGCAGGACTTTTACACCAAATGGTAAGGTCCTAGGGAGTGTTGCTGAAGAAAGAGACCTTGGAGTGCAGATTCATAGCTCATTGAAAGTAGAGTCGCAGGTAGATAGGATAGTGAAGAAGACGTTTGGTATGCATCCCTTTATTGGTCAGAGTATTGAGTACAGGAGTTGGAAGATCATGTTGCGGTTGTATAAGACATTGGTTAGGTCACTTTTGGAATATTGTGTGCAATTCTGGTCTCCTTCCTATCAGAAGGCTGTTGTGAAACATGAGAGGGTTCAGAAAAGATTTGCAAGGTTGTTGCCAGTGTTGGAGGATTTGAAATATAAGGAGAGGCTGAAAAGACTGGGACTGTTTTCCCTGGAGCGTCAGAGGCTGAGGGGTGACCTTATAGAGGTTTATAAAATCATGAAGGGCATGGATAGGATAAACAGACAAAGTATTTTCCCCAGGGAGCGGAGTCCAGAACTAGAGGACATAGGTTTAGGGTGAGAGGGGAAAGGTATAAAAGAGACCTAAGGGACAACTTTTTCACGCAGAGGGTGGTGTGTGTATGGAATGAGCTACCAGAGGAAGTGGTGGAGGCTGGTACAATTGCAACATTAAAAGGCATTTGGATGGATATATGAATAGGAAGGGTTTGGTGAGATATAGGCCGGGTGCTGGCAAGTGGGACTAGATTGGGTTGGGATACCTGGTCGGCATGGACAGGTTGGACCAAAAGGTCTGTTTCTGTACTGCACATCTCTATGACCCTATGACGTCTGCACAGGTTCGTCAGTGTCTTAGGCTCAAACATCATCGGCTGCTTTATCAATGAACTTCCCTCAATCATAACATCAGACAGGGGACATGTTCACTGATGATTGCATAATTTTCAACACCATTCACAACCCCTCAGTTGCTGAAGCGGTTTATATCCAAACTTGGGCTGGTAAGTCATAAGTAACATTTGTGCCACACAAGTGTCAGGCAATGACCATCTCTGACAAGAGAGAATCTATCCACATTTCAGTCACTGAATCCTCCACTGTCAAAATCCTGGAGATTACCATTAAAGCTGAACTGCCAGATAAATCCAATGGCAGCAGATACAGATGATGATGGACCATACTGAATACAATGAAACATTGAATGGTGGATGTGGGTCTGGGATGGGAAAGAGGTTGAAATGCAGCAGGCATTGTCGTTTTAATTTAATGTGTGGGTCACTCAGCCAGTGCAGCACCTTCCCCACGTTGGTGCACAAGCTGTGAGCAGGGCTGTGTGGAGCAGACAATGGCGCTGCTAAAGATGTTGTTCTACTGCCTGGACCGGTCAGGGTCAGGGAGCCCTCCAGTATAGACCAGACAGCGTGTGCTGTATCATTCTGGCTGGC
Source organism: Chiloscyllium plagiosum (assembly GCF_037043375.1). NCBI lineage: Eukaryota > Metazoa > Chordata > Chondrichthyes > Orectolobiformes > Hemiscylliidae > Chiloscyllium > Chiloscyllium plagiosum. Next base: position 55,137,056 of record NW_028270161.1, read on the forward strand.
TGCGTTCTGTACAGTTGGAGCAGGCAGTGAGGCAATGGGTGAGGAGCTGAGGACCTGGGAACTCAAGAGTAGTCCACCCAGGAAGAGGAGGAGGAGGAGGAGGAGGAAGAGGAATCTCTTCTTGTCCCTGACAGAGCCGAACTGCATCGAGTGTTACAAGCCAGTCAAATCTCGATTGACACTTGGTTCCAGTTCCAGTAGATGGGAGCTGGGTGCAGCAGACTGTCATGAACTGATAAGATCAAAATGTTAGCATTTGACTTGCATTGTTAGAGTGAACTGCAGGCTCTACTGGTTTTGTTTATGTTCACTTTTGGTGACTATATGTTAACAGTCATCTTTGGATGTCCAATTGCTTGCCTGTATATCATGTTCCATCCTGGTCATGCTGTGGGATTGACAGTGGGCACTGGGGGCAGAGTACCAATGGCTTAGAGAGAATATATAGACAAAATATATCTAAGGACGGGTAAACTATGTGGCCTGGTGGTGCAGCAGCAACTAAAGTGAAAGTACAGGGTTAAGTTTGTGAGGGAATGCAGACCACGTGCTGTGGGCAGTGGGGCTTTGTGGCCTGCTGTGCCATTATGTTACCAGTGATGGTCAATGTCAGAGTGCCAACACTTCTCCAGGTGCACAGTGACCTCTCAAAGATCATGTCAGTGCTGGGGATACTGGACTTTTGGTGGCTATCCATTGACGTCTTCAGTGCATTGTGTGTGGTAAAATAGGACTGGTATCAGGTGAGTGTGGGTTGGCATAGCAGTGGGGCTGGTAGTTAATGAGGTGAGTTTGATAAGATATGACGAGAGATCTTGTTAGGCCTCACAATGAAAAACCCTCCAAAAACATTAACACAATGGCCACAGCCAACACAACCCCCCACCCCAGACACCCACACACACTCCCACACTCACACATGCACTCCCTCACAGACTTAAGACACTCTACACGCACATACACACACATATACACTCTCTCTCACACTCACAACCCCCCAACCCAGACACACACACACATATATACATATATTTTGTGCGGTGAATTTGTACTTGTAGAGTGACATTGTACTTTGCTCAAAAGCTGCATGAATTCATGTAAAACTCTGTTATCTCACTTTTTAGATTAGAATCAATCTAAACATCATGGCATAGACAGACAACACAGGGGCTAACACCTTCAACATATTGTCTAGCTAACACCCATTGTTACAATTAACCTGAGAATGCAACTTTAAAAAAAAGTTTTGTCATTTACACATGAAAGAAGTATCATGGTATTTGAACAGATGAAAGACTCAACAGACAATCAAGGTATTTTTCAATATATAATTTCAGTTACATCACACTGTAAACTTTTGCTATAAATTCTGTGCCTCATAATTGTGTCCTTCACAACCACCTGATGAAGGTACAGCGCTCCGAAAGCTAGTGCTTCCAATTAAACCTGTTGGACTATAACCTGGTGTTGTGTGATTTTTAACTTTGTACACCCCAGTCCAACACCGGCATCTCCAAATCATGAACACAAAGTAGGATTTAGCCTATAATCTCTATCGGGCTGCATCTGATTTTCATGAAAAATAAGTTTCCTATTAACATATCACTATCAGGATCATTAACTTGTCAGCTTTGTTAAGTAAAGAATTGCCAAAACAAAAAATGAAAATCTAATGTATGCTAAGCTTCTTTAAAAGGTTTAGGTGTAACACTAAACTAGCTCACACTTTTGATCCTTGCCTTTGATCCCAGCATCAGAGACTTAGACAGATTAGAAAAACCCTGACTTTAGAGTCAATAACATCAGACCGAATTCTGTCACTGTAAGAAACATTGAATCAACTCAACAAGGTATGACAGACAGAGGCCATTTGGTCTTTGCTGGTGTTTATGTGTCACACCAACTTCTTCTTACCTCTCTTGGCATCGTATCTGTGAAAGGATGTTCCTTCTGTCGGGGGAATGCAGTGAAAGCTTACACAGAAAGTGGTGGAGGCCAAATACTTATGTATTTTCAAGAAGGAGGTAGATATAGCTCCTGTAGCCAAAGGGATCAAAAGATATTGGGGGGGTGGGGGGGTTGAAATTAGGGTACTAAACTTGATGATCAGCCATGATCATATTGAATGGCAGAGCAGGCTTGAAGGGCTGAATGGCCTATTCCTGATGCTGTTTTCTATGTTTTTAAGTATCACCCTATCACCTGATCAGCACGTCCTTCTGTATTTTTCTCCCACAGGGGCCCAATGTTCTGCTCCCAGAGGAGGTGAGATAAATAGTGGCCGTGACGACTTGGTTGGGCAAAGAGTCCAAAAATCAGCTTCTCGCCATTGAGTAAAACTTTAGCAATTAACTCCTCGCTCCTCAGACTGCAAGTGGACCTCCTTGCCATTAGCTGTTAGTACGTTAAAAATAAGCCTTTGCATCTCATTAAATACAGAACTCATTGGAATTAACTCTGCTTTCCTAATTAATGTCTGCCTACTTGACATACTCGACACTTCAGATACTTGACTGCAGATAAGAGCCACATACCTAACAATCTGTTCATCAGTCTCCAGTCTGGGCAAGTTCTATTACTGCTCTATGAAAACATTGCCAATGTTCTTTGCCCTCACTTCACTTGAGAGCTTCAACAGCAGTTGGCACATTCAAGGGGCCTAAGACAGGATTTGTCCCTGGGCAATCCCAAAACTCAACAGAAGAATGGCAAGGCAGCACCTTGTGCTTCACAATGGCACCTTAGTGCAGAAAGTCAGGCACCAGTTTGTGTCTGAAAATGGAAGCTTACTGCAGAAGGTTATGGAAGTTGCTTCTGAAGGTATGGCACAGTTAAGCATCAATGTCATGTGCCTGCAGTGTACGTGGCAAATACATTGAATGTGGATGAAGAGTACATTGTGTGATGTGTGAAAAGAAAAGGAGAGGCATAGTTATAGGGGAGAGTCAGTCCCTCTAAGTCAGGGAATACTGTCACAGTCGGTCCAGCGACTATTTCGAGTTGATCATGGTCAATCCAGGCACTTCAGGTCCAGGGACTGACATCATTTCAGTCCATCAATCAATCAAAATCAGCCCAGGACCTTGCTGTGACATCAGCCAGGGGTCGTCTTGCAGATCTGCCTGATGATCCTCTACCTCTCGCTCTCTTTCTCTATCTCCCTGCAAGTTGACCTTGTCACTTATGGGAGAAAGTGAGGTCTGCAGATGCTGGAGATCAAAGTTGAAACTTTATTGCTGGAACAGCACAGCAGGTCAGGCAGCATCCAGGGAACAGGAGATTCGACGTTTCGGGCACAGGCCCTTCTTCAGGAATGAGCAGAGAGTGTTCAGCAGGAGAAGATAAAAGGTAGGGAGGAGGGACTTGGAGGAGGGGCGTTGGAAATGTGATAGGTGGAAAGAGGTCAAGGTGAGGGTGATAGGTCGGAGTAGGATGGAGGCGGAGAGGTCAAGAAGAAGACTGCAGGTCAGGAAGGCGGTGCCGGGCTGGAGGGATTCGGCTGAGACAAGGTGGGGGGAGGGGGGATGAAGAAACTGGTGAAGTCCAAGTTCATCCCCTGTGGTTGGAGGGTTCCCAGTCGGAAGATAAGACGCTCCTCCTCCGACCGTCGCGTTGTTGTGGTTTGGCGGTGGATGAGTCCAATGACCTGCATATCCTCGGTGGAGTGGGAGGGGGAGTTGAAATGCTGTGCTACAGGGTGGTTGGGTTGGTTCGTCCGGGTGGCCCAGAGGTGCTCTCTGAATCGCTCCGCAAGTAGGCGGCCTGTCTCCCCAATATAAAGGAGGCCACACCGGCTGCAGCGGATGCAGTAGATGATGTGGGTGGAGGTGCAGGTGAATCTGTGGCGGATATGGAAGTTTCCTTTGGGGCCTTGGAGAGAAGTGAGGGGGGAGGTGTGGGCGCAAGTGTTGCACTTCCTGCGGTTGCAAGGGAAGGTGCCGGGAGTGGAGGTTGGGTCGGTGGGGGGTGTGGATCTGACAAGGGAGTCGCGGAGGGAGTGGACTCTACGGAAAGCTGATAGGGGAGGGGAGGGAAATATATCCTTGGCGCTGGGGTCTGTTTGGAGGTGGCGGAAGTGACGGCGGATGATGCGCTGTACATGGAGATTGGTGGGGTGATAGGTGAGGACCAGTGGGGTTCTGTCCTGGTGGCGGTTGGAGGGGCGGGGCTCAAGGGCGGAGGAGCGGGAAGTGGAGGAGATGCGGTGGAGGGCACCGTCGACCACGTCGGGGGGGAAATTGCGGTCCTTGAAGAAGGAGGCCATCTGTGTTGTACGTATTTTGAACTGGTCCTCCTGGGAGCAGATGCGGCGGAGATGAAGGAATTGGCCCAATACAGAAGTGTACCTCCTCCTGGGACTGGATGGATGCTGTATCTCTGGCGGTCCTGGGGGAATCAGTGACCCCCAGGCTGTTTCTTTCCCCCCACTGGGTCAGGAAGGTGCTCATCAGATTGTCACTCCGAGTCTAACCCAGTTAATATACCCCGCTGAGGTGACAGCATCTGTGCAACTGAACACCTTGCTGTTGGGACCACTGAGATTTCAGAGGCTTCAGTCTTAGAACGGTGATGCTGACAGGTAGAGGCTGCAGTCTCAAATACTGGCCTGGGCCTGGCATGCCACCATGACCAGTAGAAGAGAGGAGAAAGGATAGTTGATTAAAGCTCACAGTATTTCAGTAGGCCAATGTGTTTGCCATCCTGTATATCCAAGGAAAGCAGACTGCAATGTTGCTTACGTGGCTCATTCATGTGTCACTGATACTACAGGAACAATTCCAATGTTCTTCAGCTACACATTGCAGACTCCTAGAATACAGTGGGGACAATCCCTAATGTTCATCAGCTACTAAAACGCACGTCCTAGAAGGGGGTGAGAAGTGGTGGGGGAGCCCTATGATGCGTGCAATGTTGAGACCTGAAGGTTGAGATCCTTTGTGAGATGCCTGTGCAGTGGCATAATTAGATAGGATGATGCCCCTGTGAGTGTGAGGTACCAGAGGAGATGGGGACACTTAAGGTGTGGAGTGTAGCAAATCATTCTTTATCTTCTGATATTGCATCTGGTTGCATTTGTAGAGACCACCAGCACTGACCTTCCAAGTTACCCAGGACCAGAGTGAATTTACAGTGAGAAAAACAGTCAAACATAGTGAAAAGCTTTTCCATGATTCCATGCCATTTAAAATTGTTTGAATTAAAAAAGGGTACAGCTTAAAGAGAGCCCATCAGTCCTGAGCCAGCTCATCATCAACAACATCTGCAACAGCATTCTTCCTCCACCATCTCGCCACCTTCTACACCGGTCCCAATCCTCAGGCACCATCTTTCACCACTGGGCCAATTCACCTCTGCCCCCATCTTGTCAATGCCCGTGCCGGACCCATCAATGTCAGAGTCGCATCTTGGGCCCATCTCACCGATATCGCCGGTGTTGCCCTTCTGCCACCGCTTTGTCAACGCCAATGCCGGACCCAACCAATGCCGAAGTCGCCAATCCTCAGATGCCACAGAACACAGAACATCACAGCGCAGTACAGGCCCTCGATGTTGCGCCACCCTGTGAAACCAATCTGAAGCCCATCTAATCTACCCTATTCCATTCTCATTTGTATGTTTATCCAACGACCAGTTAAATGCCATTAAAGTTGGTGAGTCTACTACTATTGCAGGTAGGGCGTTCAACACCCCTACTACTCTCTGAGTAAAGAAACTACCTCTGACATCAATCCTATATCTATCACCCCTCAATTTAAACCTTTGTCCCCTCGTGTTAGCCATCACCAGCTGAGGAAAAAGGCTCTCACTGTCCACCTATCTAACCCTCTGATTATCTTATATGTCTCAATTATGTCACCTCTCAAACTTCTTCTCTCTAACAAAAACAGCCTCAAGTCCCTCAGCCTTTCCTCATACCTTCCTTCCATACCAGGCGTAATCCAGGGGTAAATCTCCTCTGAACCCTTTCCAAAGCTTCCACATCTTTCCTATAATGCAGTGACCAGAATTGTATGCAATACTCCAAGTGCGGCTGCACCAGAGTTTTGTACAGCTACAGCATGACGTCATGGCTCCGAGCCTCAATCCCCCTACCAATAAAAGCTAACACATTGTATGCCTTCTGAACAATCCTATCAACCTGGGTGGCAACTTTCAGGGATCTATGTAGATGGACACCGAGATTTCGCTGCTCTCCTACGCTACCAAGAATCTTACCATTAGCCCAGTACTCTGTATTCCTGCCATCTCTTGCCCCTGGGCCTACCTTACCAATGCCACCCCCTGCAATGTAGCAGCTATTGATTCCGCTGTCAGGGCCCGTGCTTGTCCTGGAAAAGTAAGTAAGGGCTGACTGGAGTCCACTCTGAGCTCACTCGCTTGCTGCCTCAAGGTCTGTGCCGGAATCGCTCATCACCACCGCCGATGCCTTCCAAGCTCAGGACAAGAGGTCGGTAAAGAAAAGAGAAGAAATAGAAGCAAAAAAAAGGAATAAAAAAAGACAAGAAAGGAAAGAAAAGCGGTCAGAGTGGACGAGCCTTGGCTCAGGTCACCATCTTGATCAAGTGGAGGAGAGGCCTTCCTGATGCCAAACCCCAGAGAAGGAACCTCTACCTGTCCCCTGTTACACTCACCAAAGCCTCATAGGAGGGGTCACTGAAATGTAAGGAAAACCTGTGAGTCTTCTCTGATGTCTCCAATGGGTTGGGGGTGGTGGGAGTCAATTAACACAGGCTCCATTGAAATCCCTGCCTTAGAGCAACTGAAACGCGAGTCACCTCTGTTACCCTCCATGGTGTAAAGACAAAGCACTGGCTCACCCTTGACATCGGAAATGAAATCAGAAAATACCAAAAAGCTCAGCAGGTCTGACAGCATCGGTGACAGGTGGAACAGTGTTAATGTGACCTTTTAGCAAGGCTTGGAAAGGATAGAGTTGTAAAAACGTTTGAGCGCATGAAAGAGAGTGGGGATAAAAAAAAAGTAAAGGGGGAATAAAAAAAAACTAAAGGGGGGATATGGCTTCGGGAAGAGAGCAGGAGAGATTATATAACAGAGGGAGGTATGAGGCAAAGCCAGAAGGAATGGCAATGAGAGGCAAATAATTATAGGTGTGTCTAGAGGAGGTTTAAATGGTAGCATCCCAAATAATGGTCTTCCAAAAAGTAAGAAAAGGAAGAGAGAAAGAGAAGACAAATAGCAATGGAGAGAGATAACAAAATGACTGCAGAGGGCCTGATCTAAAATTGTTGAACTCAACATTGAGCTGTATTGTGTGAAGTTGAAAGATGAGGTGCCCTCCACGTTCTTTCCCAGTTATACTTCCTCCTGAGTTTCCTACTGGATTTTATAGCATTAGCCTGGTAACCTCATTGCAACCTCTTTTGATTTAGGACAAGGCTTTAATAGATTATGATTTGGAGATGCCAGTGTTGGATTGGGGTGGACAAAGTTAAAAATCACACAACACCAGGTTATAGTCCAACAGGTTTAATTCGAAGCACACTAGCTTTCGGAGTGACGCTCCGAAAGTGACTATTACCTGATGAAGGAGCGTCGCTCCGAAAGCTAGTGCACTTCCAATTAAACCTGTTGGACTATAATATGGTGTTGTGTGATTTTTAACTTAATAGATTACAAATGCTAAGGGTGCTTGCTTCCAATATATATGTAGCGAACCCAGTGGTTTAGGACAGGACTCATACCTATGTATCTATGTGGAACAATTAATCTTAGAGACATGGTGCTCAGTACCAATGTGTCAGCTCAAAACGTTGCTGTGATTCCTTAACTGACACCCCCCAGTCTTCCATTGACCTACAGTTTGGACAAAGTTTAGCAGACAAGCTATAGAGCTTCCCGATAATTTTGTGAACTTTGTCTACTTGAGTCAAAGCAAAAATGGTGCGTAGATGCTAAATTCTGTCTTCATGTCCTTTATTGGAACTTATCCTTTAGTATCAGCAGCATTCGAATATATTCATTCCATGGAACATGTCCTCACCTCGTTCTGACTTCTTAAAATGGTGTGAATTTGGTAACATATACTTGACATCTCTTTCCTTTGGTGTCAGCACAGAGTTATATGGTGTTAGTGTTGATTTGCAAGGTTTCCGGTACTAATTGTAAATAACTGGCTCCGAAGGCGAATAGAGAGCCTGTTCTGACAGGAAATTTCAGCGTTTCTGGGGAAGTCACAGTAGTGATGACTTAAGTGACAGCTCAATTTCTTCCTCATCTCCTGAAGAAGCTGATTGCTGGCCCCAGGGGCTCAAGGCTTGGTTCAACAATAAAAACAACCAGGTTTATATAGTATCGTTAGCAGCAGAACAGCCTGAGGCTTTTCATAGGAATATAATCAGACATAACTATTGACACCAAGCCACAGGAGGCGATATCAGGTCTCCAAAAGCTTGGAGAATCTTAAAGGAAGAGGGAGTGGAGAGAGGGTGGGATGTTTCTAGAGAGACAGAGAGAGAAAGAAGTGGAAAGGCAGAGATGGTTTAAGAGCAATTCGAGTACAGTTGTACAAAGTCCAGACTTGGAAGAGCATAGATTTATTAAAATCTGTCCAGACTCTGCCTAAACTCATATATAATCATAGAGTTGTTCGGTATGGCAACAGACCCTTCAATCCAACTTGTCCTTGCCGGCCAGATATCCTAAATTAATCTGGTCCTATTTGCCAGCGTTTGGCCCAAATCCCTCTAAACACTTCCTTTTCATGTCTCCATCCAGATGCCTTTTACATGTTGTAATTATACCGGCCTCCACCACTTTCTTTGACAACTCATTTCATACCTGCATCATCTTCTAAATGAAAACATTGCCCCTGAGGTATATTTTAAATCTTTCCCCTCCCACCTTAAACCTATGCCCTCTGGTTTTGGATTCCCCTACCCTGGGAAAAAGAACTTGCCTGTTCACCTTATCCATGTCCCTCATGATTTCATAAATCAAAATAAGATCACCCCTCAGCTCCAGGGAAAACAGCCCCAACCTATTCAGCCTCTCCCTATAGCTTTTACCCTCCAACCTTGGCAACATTCTTCTAAATCCTTTCTGCATCCTTTCAAGTTTGACATCTTTCTTTAAGCAGGGAGACCATAATTGATCATAATATTCCAAAAGTTGCCTAACCAGTGTCCTACTCAGTCTAAATATGACCTCTCAACTCCATGATGGGTGGCACATTGGCTCAGTGGTTAGCCCTGCTGCCTCACAGCACCAGACCTGGATTTGATTCTAGTCTCAGGTGACGTCCTGTGTGGAGTTTGCACATTCTCTGTGTGAGTTTCCTCAGGGTGCTACCTTTCCTCCCACAGTCCAAGATGTGCAGATTAGGTGGATTGGCCATGCTAAATCGTCCTTAGAGTCTTGGATAAGCGAAGGAAATGCAAGGTCAGAGTAGGGGTGGGTGGGTCAAGATGGAATGATCTTCAGAGGGTCAGTGTGGACTGAATTGACCAAATGGTCTGCTTCCACACTGTAAGGACTCTACGCACTGATCAATAAAGGCAAGTGTACCAAACACCTTCTTCATTACCCAGTCTACCTGTGACTCCACCTTCAAGATATTACAAATCTGCACAGAAGGTCTTTTTGCTCGGCAACATATTTATTTCTGGATTTCCTTCTTTTCCCCCTCGCACCCATCCTGAATTCATCATGTCCAAGAGACTCGTATCTTATTCCCTGGACCCTGTTCCCAATTAAGTCACTAATCTCTGTCCCATGTTTCTACGTTAGCCAATACTGTAAATGTTCACTTACTCTCTCTCTCTTTCTCTCTCTTTCTCACTCTCTCTCTCTTCAGGTGCTCTCCTTCAAGTCCACTATAATCCCCTCCATGCCTAAAAATACACAAGCTCCTTAACACAATCCTTGCTAATCCACCACCTCATCTCCAACCTCCTTTTCCTCGCTGAAACCCTATGGTTGCCCCCCAATGCTATGACCATCTTTCTCAAAGTCCGCACTTGACTCCCTCCAGTTACGTTACAACCCCACTGCCCCAAAATGATTATTTAGCAAAGTCATGATGAACTGTGACTATGGTAAACCATCCCTGCCTCTTCTTGACTACTCTACCACCACTGACATTGTTGATCACACCATCCTTTTCCAGTGCTGTTCAACTGGAAGGGACTGCTTTACTTGGTTCCAATCATATTTATCTCACTGCAGCTTGAAAATCACCTGCTATGGTTTTTCTCCTCACTCTGTATCATTATCTCTGGCCCCCCTGAAGATTTATCCCTTGTCCCCGTCCCCCCCCCCCCCCCCCAGTTGTAAGTTGAAGGGGAGGAAGAGGTCACAGATGTTCAGAGGGGTGAGGGCGTTAAGGGATTGAAAACAAGACTGAAAATGCTCACATTGCAATGTTCATGTATCAACACTTATGGCTTAGTTCAAAGCCAGTGTAATTAATAACTTAATGAAGATAGACAGTGATTTTAAGATAAATTTCATAAATTTCCAATGGAATAAGCTGTATGAAGGCTTCTTGGTCAAGGAAGGCAGGGTCTCTTCTAAAACATTATAGTTGAGCCTGACTGTGTGCTGAATATCTCAAATGATGCTAACAAGGCCTGACATTAGACATGACTACCAGTTCCAGCCTCCAGGACTGATAGACGGACCTTAATTCAGGTCATAATGCTTAAAGGAGGAAATGATGGCTTTGTTGGCTAGCTGCTTTTCCCCTTGATTTTAAATATTCCCTTGATAGGTTGTAATGCAACACTGATTCATGTCTGTGCCAGATTTTGGAGTAAACTTGTGTCAAACCCAGATTACGTCACTACGATTAGCAGCACAATACCTACTCTAATATCATTGTAAGGGCAGTTTGATTAGACTTCAATGTTTTGGGGATTTACATGAACATGGTAGGTAGAGAGAATGCTGGATGACTAAAGAAATTGAGAGTTTGGTTCAGAAAAAGAAGGAAGTATATGTCAGGTATAGACAGGAGAGATCAAGTGAATCTTTAGAAGAGTATAAAGGCAGTAGGAATATACTTAAGAGAGAACTCAGGAGGGAAAAAAGGGGACATGGGATAGCTTTGGCAAATAGAGTTAAGGAGAATCCAAAAAGTTTACATTAAGGACAAATGGGTAACTATGAAGAGAATAGGGCCCCTCAAAGATCAGCAAGTCAGCCTTTGTGTGAAGCCGCAGGAGATGGGGAAGATACTAAACGAGTATTTTGCATCAATGTTTACTGTGGAGAAAGATATGGAAGATATAGAATGTTGGGAGATAGATTGTGACATCTTGAAAAATGTCCATATGAAAGAGGAGGAAGTGCTGGATGTCTTGAAATGCATAAAGGTGGATAAATCCCCAGGACCTGATCAGGTGCACCCTAGAACTCTGTGGGAAGCTAGGGAAGTGATTACTGGCCCACTTGCTAAGATATCTGTATTATCGATAGTCACAGGTGAGATGTCAGAAGACTGGAGGTTGGCTAACGTGGTACCACTATTTAAGAAAGGTGGTAAAGTCAAGCTGGGGAATTATAGACCAGTGAGCCTGACGTCGGTGGCGGGCAAGTTGTTGGAGGGAATCCTGAGGGACAGGGTGTGCATGTATTTGGAAAGGCAAAGACTGATTAGAGATAGTCAACTTGGCTTTGTGCGCGTGGGAAATTATTTCTCACAAACTTGATTGAGTTTTTTGAAGAAGTAACAGAGGATTGATGAGGGAAGAATGGTAGATGTGATGTTTATGGACTTCAATAAGGCATTCGACAAGGTTCCCTCTGGAAGACTGTTTAGTAAGGTTAGATCTCATGGAATACAGGGAAAACTAGCCATTTGGATATAGCACAGGCTTAAAAGTAGAAGACAGAGGGTGGTAGTGGAAGGTTGTTTTTCAGATTGGAGGCCTGTGACCAGTGGAGTGCCAAAAGGATCGGTGCTAGGTCTGCTACATTTCGTCATTTGTATAAATGATTTGGATGCGAGCTTAAGAGGTGCAGTTAGTAAGATTACAGATGACACCAAAATTAGAGGTGCAGTAGACAGCAAAGAAGGTTACCTCGGATTACAATAGGATTTTGATCAGGTGAGCCAATGGGCTGAGGAGTGGCAGATGGAGTTTAATTTAGATAAAACGAGGTGCTGCATTGTGGGAAAGCAAATCTTAGCAGGAGTTATACACTTAATGGTAAGGTCTAGGGAGTGTTGCTGAACAAAGAGACCTTGGAGTGCAGGTTCATAGCTCCTTAAAAGTGAAGTCACAGGTAGATAGGATAGTGAAGGCGGCATTTGGTATGCTTTCCTTTATTGGTCAGAATATTGAGTATAGGAGTTGGGAGGTCATGTTGTCGCTGTACAGGACATTGGTTAGGCCACTTTTGGAATATTGCGTGCACTACTGGTCTCCTTCCTATTGGAAAGATGTTGTGAAACTTGGAAAGTTTCAGAAAAGATTAACAAGGATGTTGCCAGGGTTGGAGGATTTGAGCTATAGAGAGATGTTGAATAGGCTGGGGCTGTTTTCCCTGCAGCATCGGAGGCTGAGGGGTGACATTATTGAGGTTTATAAAATCATGAGGGGCATGGATAGGGTAAATAGGCAAGGTCTTTTCCCTGGGGTGCAGAAGTCCAGAACTATAGGGCATAGGTTTAGGGCGAGAGGGGAAAGATATAAAAGAGACCTAAGGGGCAACGTTTTCACACAGAGGGTGGTATGTGTATGGAATGAGCTGCCAGAGAAAGTGGTGGAGGCTGATACAATTGCAACATTTAAAAGGCATCTGGATGGGTATATGAATAGGAAGAGTTTGGAGGGATACGGGCCCGGTGCTGGCAGGTGGGACTAGATTGGGTTGGGATAGCTGGTCGGCATGGACGGGTTGAACCGAAGGGTCTGTTTCCAGCCTGTACATCTCTCTGACTCTATGACTCTACCTGGAGGATGATTTGATTCATTTCTATCTGGCACATATATCTAGGTTCAAACTTATTCTCAATGGCATACGCATTACTTCTGATGATAACATTTTTACTGTCTCACTGATTCCTAGGTATTTCAACCTCAGGTGAATGTGATACTTTCCTAAATGGCCACAATCTGATACCTTGTGTTATTTTTCATTTCTATCAGTCGGTGGTTCTGGGTAAGGATTGTTTGAGGACTCTGTGCTCTACAGTCCGATCCCTGGGACACACTTCAAGGCAAATATTAACTGTGTCTGGAGGACCATCAACTCGGCAAAAGATGCCCTTTGGTCTGCCTGAAACATGTTGGTCTTCCAGAGCTAGGAGTTGACCCTGACTAAGCATTGCAGCCTGGCACATTCCAAGGTCCTGGAATACGTGCTGAGGGACGCACTAAAGCTTGGGGAAGTGCCGCCATGTCACAATGGGAAAACACCACCATCTGAGGTCTTCCTGTTAAAGGTAAATGGAAGCCCATTCAATTATCGGATCCTCCTGATGTCTCGAATATATGTAAATATAAGCTTGCACAAGTGAGAAATGCCTTTGGTTTGTTTGCTGGAGAGAGTCAAACTCCAATATTTGTTTGTTTGTTTCTTCAAATGCTACTGTACAGAACAGAACTGCTTTAGTGACTATATGTATATAAATAAACCTTTATGAATAAAGTGTATTTTTGAAATTGAGGTAGTTTGTTGCAAACAACCTTTCTTTGTTTAAGTCTGAGTCTATGTAGTGATTAGGTGCAGACGATGTTTCCACGTTCTTCTTAAAACCTTCTGAGGCAGTCCCTTGAGATCAAAGATAACTTTGCCCCACTCTGTAGTGGTGGGGCCTGAAATGAATACACAACCCAGCATTGGATTCCCATTTCCTGCCACAGCTAGCTAGCTTTTATGAAATGTGATGATCTTGTTTTCAAATGCTCCCTCCAGTTGGTGTCCACCTGGACTTGGCTTCTTCTCCAGTTTGGCTCACCTTGGGCTAGAGATTCCTGCAAGTTGATGGAAGGGTAAAATCTTTCCTGGCAGCTTTGAGGACATCTTTGTAGCAGTGTCTCTGCCCTCCTGGTAATAGGCTGCCATGATGAAGCTCTGAGTAGAGAGCTTAGTTTGCAAGTCTTATGTCAGGCTTGTGAATGGTGCTCACCACCCATTTCAACCAACAGACTGTAACCCACTAGTGCTCTGATGCTAGTGATGTTGAACATCAGAGACATTACAAATATTAGAATGTCTACCCTGACAGTGGATTTGCAGGATTTTGTGAAGATATTGCTGGTGATATTTTTGTAGCGATTTGAAGTGTTGTAAGTTCCCCACTGAAGGCCAGGTAACACTGTGGTTCTGGGGACCATGAGGTTAGTGTTGGGTTTGAAGTCTTTGTCATCAGGCATGCTGTTCTTCAGATGGCCAAGGGCTGTGCTAGCACACTGGAGGCAATGTTGAGTTTTATTGCTGATATCTGCCCTCACTGAGAATTCATCCAGTTGTTCCATGACTTGCCTTGAAGCTCGATGGTTGGAGAACAGTGTTGTATGATAGGAGCAGGCTGGTAGAGGGCCTTGACTTCCAAAAGTTTAGTCTAAGGCCCATTCTTTCATATACCTCCATGAATGTTTCAATTATGGTTTTGAACTCAGCCTCCTTCTCTCCTACAGCGTCACATGGAGCCTCGGAGATAAAAGCTCAAATTATCATGTTTAGTCTGAGCTCAGAATAATCTTCTAGTAGCCACATCAAGCTGAGCTCCTGTCTTCTCTTTCAGCTTAAAGGTGGACATAAAAGTTCCCACTTCATGATGTCAACTGCAGCATGGGAGGACCTTTGGGGTTCACACATGCATTGATCTATCAACCAGCACATCTAAACACAAAAATTACCTAATATTTATCTTGTTGTTTATGGGTTCCTGTTGTTTACAAATTAGTTGACATATTTCCTGTGGTGTAACAGGTACAGCAGTTAGAACTTCATTGTTTAGAAAGATAACTTGGGATGTCCTGAAAGGCACTATATCAATGCGAGCTTTTTTTTCCCCTTCTATCTCCTTCACATAGCACAACAACAAACTCGTTAATGCTTCATGGTGGAGGTAGGATCGTCAAATCATAGCCTACCTTTTCACTAACAGTCCAGTTCTCACATTTAGAATTTTTAACATCTCGGCATTTAGAGATTGATTCATAAGATTCCACTCATTCATCTGTGCTCTACCCAGAGGGTCGCTCCTTGGCAGGTCATCATCTTGAGCAACTTCCTTGGCAGTTTGTTTTCCAGTGGTCCCGTTGTGTAATGGCTTTAGGACCCTGGGGGGATTCTTGCAATGATGGCACGGAGCTGGACATAAAAAGTAATAATGTGATCAGGGTTAAAACTAAGAGAAAAGAAGAGCAAGGCAGGAACCTGAAGTCTAGACACGTGAATGTCAGAGTCACATGTAGAGAAGTATGTGGAGTAGGCTGACGGGCAGTAGAATTTATTGAATAGTCTTCAATGATGTGACAGTATGGGTAGAGCACCGTACACACTTGTGTTGAAATATAAAACTGTTTTATTGTGTCCTAAACAAAATCAGACAATAATAAATGCAAATAAAGTAACTCTTGTCTGAAGACAGTTGTTGACCATGCTTTCTCTTCGACCAGTCTGTCTTGAACCCAGATATATGGACATCGCAACAGTAAAGTCGTTTGTCGCTGCCTTCAACTCTCAGGGTCAGGGCAAGAAGGCAAGACCCAAGTCTAATTCAGCTGGAACAGGAATCGAACCTGTGCTGTTGGAGTCACATACTGGCCGTCATGCCAACTGAGCTAACTGGCCCCAATTTCATAATAACGAACAAACAAGAATTCCTCTGTGTGTTTCTCCTGATCAACTGTCATAGTTTCTGTGAAAGATCAGCAGGAACTCAATTTCAGGCTCATGGTAAACATTCGCCAAAGCTGCAGGGGCTGATATGAAGAGTGACCCGAGGAAATTCCCAGTGATAGACAGAGTCTTAATAAGTTATGGTAATATACAGAACGAGACATTCACCCATCATGTATACACTGGCTGAAAAACAGCCCTGCTCTTTCCTGAGTTATTCCTGGGTTCTTTTTGTATTTATGAATATTGCTTGATTTTTACTTATTAACATTTACTGGTCTCCCTTAGCTTTTCGAATATCCTCTCAAATTTCACTCCTGCACTGCTTAAACCCCTCCAGACTTGCTGCAGTAACCTGACATTAGCTTCCCTTATTCTGATCCTAAGGTAGGCCATTAACATTTAAACAGAGACTTAACAGAGATTTAATCACAGTGCGAGGTTTCACATTTTAAACAAAAATTTTAGTGAGCAAGAATTAAATAAAACATTTTGAGAGGGATCATCTCAGTCGGAAACATTAGTTCTCTACAGATGCTGTTGAACCTATAAGATCCAAATCCCATTGGTAGGAACATTTTCTTTATTAACATATTTTTCCTTATCAACCTGACCAGAGGTGATATTACATACCTCTATAGCAGGTGAGACTTCAACCCAGGCCTCACACTCCTGGAGTAGGGACATTACCACTGCACCAGATGAACACAAGGTGAACAGATTACTTCTAACATGGAATTCACCTGTTTTAAGTTGATTGTGTTAACACATCAACTGGAAAGTTGGAGGAAGGCCACACTTGTCCCACATGAGCAACCGGTGGCTTCAATTCTACATGTGCTGCTCTGTTAACATCACGTGGTCCCATAATTGAGTCAACCAAGGAATTTAGAAATGACTAAGTTGTAAGTAAATGCAGGTTGGCCTCATCTGTGAATGAATCAACATTGTAACAGACGGATCTCCACAGAGCTTTCTGAATGTGTCTCAAGAGTATTTCCAAGAATTTGCCTTTTCTTAATATACATAATAAAATTATAAAATAAGGAATAAGTCATCTGCTGCTAGAAACATAGTGGAACATTAACTGAAGTACTTATTGGAAAACTGGCAGCATCAAGTGCAATCTGAATTTCCTCCACGTTGACTACAGTGTAAAATTAGCATTGCATCATTATTTCAGTTAAAATTACCCTGAATGGAGTACATAATTACAACACAGAAAGAAGTCATTCAGCCCATGATGCCAATACTATCTCACTGAAGGGCCTATCTTTGTTGTCTCACTAATGTATACATTGCTAGGGTTGGAACTGCAGTTACATCTGGTACAAACTAACCACACAACCGTGAAATAAGAATGTTTCTCTGCAAATATATAAACTTAAAGATTATAATAGATTGAAGTGCTACTTGAATCCATGCCTTCTAATGATTTGTATAATTAAGTGAATGGGATTTGTTGGTAAGGAACCCTTACATTGCCTGTGTAGGTGATACTGAGATAGTTTTTACAAACCTTCATAGCTGTGGACTGTCCTATAACTGTGAATAGTGTACGCCACCTAGTGTTCCTGTGAGTATCTTTAATCTGCACTATACTACCATGCAGCAACTACTCCGAGTCAACGTCATCAGATATAAGTTTAGTTGGGCTTCTCAGATTGCTGTGTAACATGTAAAATGTGCTTATTACTTCCTCGGACAGCTATTTCTTTTGAGTCACTTCAAATGTACATTGATTCTTAAGTTTTTCTTCAATCCTCACCTGGAGACACAGCTTTGTATTGAGATAAAGTAAAATCCTGATGATTAAATCATTGCGTGCACTATTCCCTATTCAAATTTGTGTTAAGCACGACTCAAGAAAGCAGCATGAGACCCACATGTGACCTGACTTTCCTTTCTCCCGGGTTGACCCAAATTTTCACATTATAAATGCCCCTTCTCAATGAGATCTCAAGGTCAAATGATGTTTGTCCGTTATTACTCACTCTTGAGGGGCCTAACTCCATCCTGATTGGTTGGCACAGTCATATGACAAGCTCATACAATTCGCTAATCGGACGTTAGCAGTGCAGACATTCAACTAATCCCAAACCTCTTTCTATTGGCTTGCTATTTTGTCAGCTGGTGACCCTGACAGTACCCGAGTTTGGGGTTATCTGAGCTTGATTTATTACAATTGCATTGAGCTATGGAGCAGTGAAGTCAAATCTCAGACCATCTGGCCAACAACTCTCCATCTCTTCTTTGAAATGGTACAATCCAATTTTTATGTCCAACTGAGAGACCAGCCAAGGCCTTAGGTTAAAGTTTCATGTTTCTTCTTAGCCAGTCTCTTGGGACTGAGGCTCTACTTTTGATGGTTTTACAAAATGCCAGAGAGGTCCAATGTTTTTTCTTCACTCCTGGATTGTGGGCATCGCTGGCTGGGTCAGCATTTATTGTCTGTCCCTAATTGCCTTTGAGAAGGTGGTGGTGAGCTGCCTTCCCGAACCTCTGCAGTCCACCTGCTGTATGTAGATCCACAATGCCCATAAGGAGGGAATTGAAGAATTTTGATCCAGCGACACTGAAGGAACGGCGATTTATTTCCAAGTCAGGATGGTGACTGTGATCTGTGACATGCAGGGAATATGGTCTTGGATGATATATTCGGAGATTTATGCACTGCCTGTGACAGCTCAATTTCACTCTACATGTTTCCAATTAAACCTTTTGATGTCCTCAATATCCTCCCAATTGAGCTGCTTTGCTCGATCACAAGCCAGGGGCTCCCACGAGTCGATGGAGAAGTTTGGCAGCTTCTGGGATGTTTAGGGACATCTCTGAAGCGTTAGTGTCTTCTGTTGCAACCAGGTTCCGAGTGGGGAAATTATTTCAGGATGCCAGCATTAGGCACGAATAGCATGTCAGCTCCATTGAAGCTGGTTTTGAATGGCCAACAGCTCAGCATTGGGCAGGACTGGGAGATCACACTACTGTTGGACCAATTCTTGCCACTGAATTTGGAGGTTGTCATGGCCACTATTCACACTTGAACATTGGACAATTTGAGGTAGGCAGCCTTTCCAACTGCAGGAGGTACCGCAGCTAAGCTTGGCTTTGTCCTCTTCCAATAGCACAGAGCTCTTTCATTCATTAATCTCATCCACTCCCAAGCCCAGGTGTCCTGGGACCAGAGCAGCATCTATTGCAACAGCTGAGGCCAGCAATAAACGTCTTGGCTTGTTTACATTGTTGGAGCTTGCATTGCCCAACAGTGAATTTCCCTGCCTTGGCCGTGAAGTGCTCTTTTGACAACCTGAGAACATGAAAGATACCTTACAAAAGCCAATTTCTTTCTTCTTTAAGAGCAAAGTTAAACCTAGACAACTCCCGGCCTCTCTGGTTAGCTTGGGAATTAATTTATCAATTAATCGTAGGAGCAGTAGCAAGCCATTTGGTCCTTTGCACCTACTCTAACATTCCATAAGACCGTGGCTGACTTGATTTTGGTTTGCAATTCACTTTTCTTCTTCCCCCTAACTCTTAACTCTGTTAGTCTTTCAAAAATCCATCTAACTTAGCCTTAAATAAGTTCAATTACTCAACCTCTAGGAAAGAAAATTCCAGAAGAAAACAACCTTCTGAGGTGGCCGAGAAAGTTACTTAGTTGTATCAACTGCTACAAAGTCTAGAGAATGAAACTGGGCTAGACATCAGAACAGAACACGGTATGCCCAGTCTTGGCCAAAAATGGGAACTGTCTCACAGACAGCCAACAGCCTGACATTATCGTACTCACTGAATCGTACCAGACTCACAATGTCCCAGACATTTTCGTTATCATGCCAGAGTATGGCCGATCCCACCGGCAGGACAGAGGTGATGGTACAGCGGTATACAGTCAGGTGGGATCCTCGGAATTGACTCCAGATACCATGAAGACTCACAGCATCAGGCCAAAGATGGGCAAGCAAACTTCCTGCTGAGTATCATCACTGCCTGCATCCCTGATAACTCATTCCTCCTCCATATTGAATGTCACTTGAAGGAAACCTGAGGGCGGCAAGGACACAGAATGTACTCTTGTGGTAGACTTCATGTCCCATCCTCAAGAGTGGCAGCATCACTACTGATCAAGCTGGTCAAGTCCTAAAGGACATTGTTGCTAGACTAGATCTGCAGAATGGATGGAAATAAGTACTTGACCTTATCCTCACCAATCTGTCTGTTCACGGCACTATTGGTAGGAATGACCAGTCTGTGTGGAGCCACAATGCTGTCTTCATGATGAGGAGTGTGTGATGTGGCATTTCCACCATGCTGTATGAGATAGAATTCCAATTCTAGCATGTCAAGTCTGGGCATCCATGAGGCCATGTGGGCTATCAGCAACAGCACAATCATTCTCTTAGCAGAATTTGAAACCTCATGGCCCAGTGTATCTGTCACTCCACCATTGCCATCATGCCAAGGGATCAACCCTAGTTCAATGGAGGAGCTGCACCAGGTATACTTAACAATGAGATGTCAAACTGGTGAAGCTACAACACAGGACTAGCAGCAAATGATAGACAGGGTCAAGCAATTCCCCAGCAGTGGATCAGATCTAATCCCTGCAGTCCTTCCACAGCTAATTGTGTGTGGTAGACAATTAAACAACTACTGAGGTGGAGGTCCCACAAATAACATTCAAAGATGAGAAACCCAGAACAGTCTTCAGCCAGAACTGCTGAGTGAGTGATCCATCTCAGCCTCCTCCAGTGCTCGCCAGCACCACAGATGCCAGACTGCAGCCAGTTTGATTCACTTCACATGATATCAAGAGATGGCTACTAGGCTGGACAGTACAAAGGCTATGGGCCCTGACAACATTCCAGCAATAGCACTGAAGATTTGAGCTCCAGAACTTGCCATACCCTTCAGCAAACGGTTCTTGAACAAAACTGGCATCTACCCGACAATGTGGAAAATTGCCCAGGTATGTCTTGTACACTAAAAGCAGGACAGCTTCAACCCGGTCAATGACTGCCCATCAGCCTACTCTCAGTCATCAGTAAAGTGATGAAAGGTGTCATTAATAGTGCTGTCAAGCAGCATCTGCTCAGCAACAACCTACTCATTCAGTTCAGGTCCACCAGGACCACTCAGCTCCTGACCTTCTGACAACTTTGGTTTAAACTTGGACAAAAGAACTGAATTCCAGAGGTGAGGTCAACAAGACCACGTCAATGCTAATTTGACATATGTGCATCATGAAAATAAAACTAGAATCAATAGGCATCAGCAGACAAACTATCTACCGATTGGAGTCATACCTAGCACATGGGAAGATGGTTGTGGTTGTTGGAGGTCGGTCATCTCAGCTCCAGGACCTCTCTGCAGGGTTTCCTTAGGGGAGTGTCCTAAGCTAAAATATCTTCTGCTGCTTCATAGAATCCCTACAGTGGAGAAATAGGCCATTTGATTCATCAAACCTGTACTAACCCTCCACACCCAGCCAACCCACCTTAACCCTGTAACCTGCATTTAACATGGCCAATCCACTTAGTCTACACATCTTTGGACTGTGGGAGGAAACTGGAGCACCCAGAAGAAACCCATGCAGGCACAGGGAGAATGTGAAAGCTCCACACAATCAGTCGCCCAAGTCTGGAATCGTCCCTAGCACTGTGAGGCAGCAGTGCTAACCACTGAGCCACCATGCTACCTTACATCATCAATGACCTTGCCACCAGCATAAGGTCAGAAGTGAGGATTTTCACCAATGATTGGACAATGTTCAGCCCCATTTGCAACTCCTAAAATATTGAAGTAGTGCATGTTCAAATGCAACACATTTGAACATGCACGCACCACCCTGACTGGGAAATATATGGCCGTTCCTTCGCTGTTGTTGGGTTGTTATTCTGGGACTCCTTCTCTTATGTCACTGTAGGTGTCCTTTACACCATTGCGGGTAAGCAGTGCCACCACCTTTTCAAGGACATTAGGCTTGGGTAACAGATGCTGGCCCAGCCAGCAAAGCTGACACCCTGTGAAAATGTAAACAAAATGTAAGATCCGTTCAACTCTCAAAGAGAAATATAGAATTAATTGTCTTAAGAGTTTTATTGAAAGCTGTGGGACTCATTAAGTACATCTTCCTGTCCTTTTCCAGCAAATTTGTTCACAAATAAAAGTTAATTGATTTCTTTTTACCTGTATTTTTCATTGTGAATAGATACAAACTGTGGGAAAACACCCAGGTTATTACATGTTTTTGAAAGCCAGTAATATGATAATCATTGTAAACACTGTTTACACAGCTGCTGGTTTCAGCAGTGGTTGAAGTGTAGTTTGCAGATGAGCTGGAGCTGAGCAGTTGTGAACAAATGGAGGTTTGGTTAGCACCAATTCCAGACTGGATTAATTTTGATGACAAAAGTCTTCTGCCTACTGTTATGGACCAGACCAAACCCTCTCAAAATATATTTTAACAAACTTTTCTTATTTTAAAGGTAAGTGCCAGGTGTTTCATTCTAGATGCACAATTCAATTGATCAAATCAGTGTTGAAACAAAAGCCACTTTATTCATTCACTCTGGTTAAAATACAACAAAAGAAAGAAGAAATTGGAATAACAACTCTATTGGAACAGAACATTAGATTATTTAACTACTAAACAGTAACTGGTCCAATACAGTAATATTGCATAAACACATTATTGACAAAGGCAACTTCAGTAACATAGATTGTCTTACATGCAATGCTTCTCCAGTCCAGGAGGAAAAACATCACAAAAAGTTCTGAGAGAAAATAGCAGGGAGCGACATACAGCAGCTTCTAATCCCAGCTTCAAGACCCCAGCAACTACAAATGAAAAACTAAAGCCAAAAATCTGTGGGAGCTTGACCCCACCCATTCAGGCTGCTTCTATTGTTTCAACTTTAAAAAAAATCCCAAGGCCTCACAAATTGTTTATTGGCTCTGAGTACACTGATCAGCATCTCTGTGTCAACTTGTCTTCATAAAAGAAAACACAGGACAAAATATACCTCTTAAAGGCATAGTATTGTTACACCTACCAACAATTATGTGATTGGTTCTCAAGTACTGCACAGCTTGAGGCTGTGAATAACATAGAAAGAAACTATTAGATTTCCTCTGGTTCAAGAGGTCTCTCTGTTCTCTGTAGTAAAAGCTACTTGATTCCTGAAGAAACCCATTTTATTTTTCCTTCAGTAGTTGCTTTAAGATATGAGTTTTAGTTAATGTGTCAGAAACTTTCCTATATTTGCAAACCTATGTAGGCAGTCTGTGTCTGTGCATGTTTGTTGCATTTGTGTGTTATCTGTGTCCAAGTGAATCCATGTATGTGCAAGTGGAAGTGGAAATCTATAAGTGGGTTAGAGATGAAACTATTAAAGTAAATATGATAACAGTTCATTATTGTTTACTTGTAGCTACTTGTAATGAATAGCCATTCTTGATAAGTTCAGAGACATGGTCCGTGTTTTCTGTCAACCTGGGGCTAAAAAAAGAGAGAAATCGAGGAATTTGGTGTACTTTTTAAAAATCTTTCACTTTCTGATGACGCCAGGATTAGCAGGGTTTGATTTCTAGCATTGAGTAAAATAAACCAGATGTGTAGGTTTCACATAGACTGTTGGCTGTCTCCTCCCCTCCTTCCCATTCCATCTGTAGCTCCTTGTTGGTATATAATTGTAAGACTTGAGACACCTCTAGTAATTAACCTGACTGATAATTAACTATTCATGGTAGTGAGCAACTCTACCAGAGCCAAACTCGAACCCAATGCCCAAAATGTATCTTCCAGGCAAAAACCATAGGAACCAAGACAGAAGCAGCATTTGTGGTTGATACTCTGCCTTCTAACCCAAAGTTGGTGGTCAGCTACGTTGCTGCCTGAATCATGCCGGGTGAGATCTTAGATTTTAGGCCTGGGTTCAAACCTGGGCCCATCTAATCTTATAAGGTCCAGCTATTCACTGGGTGCCCAGATTCAGGTCTCACCACAGCATCTTCAACATTTACTCTTGCCTGGGACTCCTGTGAAATGCTATGGAGTTCTACATTGCTGGAAATGATGCCCTTTGATCCAAACAAAGCAAATATCTTTTCTTCAAAAGAACAAGTATTGAAAAAGTGAAATCTACCTAAAACAAGTCAGACAAATTTTAAACTAAAAGGACACACATTAGGTATGGACAGTTTTGGTTTGTGTCCACTGCATTCCTTAAGGCATTTGGACACCAAATGTCTCAGGTGCTTTATAAAAGCAAATTACTGCAGATGCTGGAATCTGAAACCAAAAGAGAAAATGCTGGAAAATCTCAGCAGGTCTGACAGCATCTGTAAGGAGCGAAAAGAGCTGACGTTTTGAATCTAACTGACCCTTTGTCAAATCTTTGACAAAGCGTCAGTTAGCCTCGAAACGTCAACTCTTTTCTCTCCTTACAGATGCTGCCAGACCTGCTGAGATTTTCCAGCATTTTCTCTTTTGGTCTCAGGTGCTTTATTGACCCTAGTGTCCGCACCTACACCTTCTCTGCAGCTGTAACATTGTATTCTTCTCTCACTTCTATGACCTTAATGTACTTTGTACAATATGATCTGCCTGTGCTGCACCCAAAACAGAACTTTTCACTGTACTTGAGTGCACGTGACAATAATAAACCAACTGAGCTAGTGTGAGGACGTCTGGTACTATCAGCACTTCATAGTCACCAAGTGAGACATACACCTATAGATCTGTACTGGTTCTCAGTGGCCCATTCCACAGGGTCCTTCCATCCACAGCAGAAGCATTATCAAGGAGCACCAATCACTCCCGGTCAATCAACAGCTCGATTTTGAAGTTCTTGTATGCCTTTTGTCCAAATCCCTTCATAGCCATGTCCCTCCCTCCCTGCCTTTGTAATCTTCTCCAACTTCACAACCTTCTGAGGTAGCAATGCTACTTCATTTATTCCCATTCTTGATTGTAACTGTTCAACTGTGGTGCTTTCCTTTCAGTTGCCAAGGCAATTTCTCCCTCCCTATGCCCCTCAGCTTCTCTGCCTCTTTCTCTTCCTTTCAGACAGCTCTTAGAGCCTACCTCTTTCACCAAACATTTGGTCTCCTGTCCTAACATTTCCTTCTCTAATGCAGCATTACACTTCATTTTATAATGCTCCTGTAAAGGAGCTTCGAACAGTTTGTTACAGTAAAGGTGCTATCTACAGGGATTATAAGTCATTGTTGCTTTGTTGAAGATTGATATCAGAGTATCAGGAGTATCAGAGACACTTCTGCTTCTAAGCAATTGATGAAATGACAATTTTTTTTATTTACAATCAATGGCATTGAGAGTGTAATCTTTATATTTCTATACAAATTAAGTTTCCATACAAATATTTTGGGGCCATAACCTGGTATATAATTCACATGCATTATAGCAACCTCATTACTCCAGTCATGAGTGCAAGCTATTTAACTCAAGATATTTCCGAATCAACATCCTCAGCGAAGTTATTCTGCACTTCTGGAGCAAGGAGAATCCAGGTCCTCCTAGCCTAGAGGTAGGGACATTTCCAAAGCACATCTATAGCTCCACCAATGATTTAACATAAAGCGAACAAGGGATCTTCAGATTTGATACAAACAGAGTTTAGCTTGAATTTTACTAGATAGTACGGCAGACCTGGTGGGCTGAATAGTCTAATCTTGATTTTTTTTGTTGTTAAGTTCCTCTGTCCGTTATCTCAAAATAATTCTCGTACTTCCACATCAAGATATAGGATTCTGGAGAAGGCCATGTCAAAACCATTACAGTTTGAAGTTTAGAACAGCATAGAATTTCTCTTCCTTCTTGCGTTGAACTTGGGCTTTGTTGGCAAAGCCAGCGTTCTTTGCCTTCTGCTAAACCAGTTTTGACTATGTCACCATCTCCCTTACTCCTGTTCCAAACAGGCTTCAGCCTGCATACAGGTGTGGTGAATTGACATTGAGCTATCCTCTATAACTCGAACATAACAGAAATCAAAAGCGTGGCTAACATACATAGGCCTAACATATGATGAATGTCTGAGGATCCTGGGATTGTATTCATTAGAGTTTAGAAAGTTGAGGGGAGATCTAATAGAAACTTACAAGATAATGCATGGCTTAGAAAGGATGGGCGCTGGGAAGTTGTTTCTGTTAGGTGGGGATACTAGGAGCCGTGGGCACAGCCTTAGAATTAGAGGGGGGCAATTTAGAACAGAAATAAGGAGACATTTCTTCAGCCAGAGAGTGGTGGGCCTGTGGGATTCATTGCCACAGAGTGCAGTGGAGGCCGGGATGTTAAATGTCTCCAAGGCAGAGATTGATAAATTCTTGATCTCGCAAGGAATGAAGGGCTATGGGGAGAGTATAGGTAAGTGGAGTTGAAATGCCCATCAGCCATGATTAAATGGTGGAGTGTACTCGATGGGCCGAATGACCTTACTTCCACTCCTAAGTCTTATGGTCTTATGCCTCAGTGGTTAGCACTACTACCTCATAGCACCAGGCATCTGGGTTTGATTCCGGCCTCGGGTAATTGTCTGTGTGGTGTTTGCACGTTCTTTGTGTTGGTTTCCTCCCACAATCCAAAGGTGTGCAGGTTAGGTGGATTGGCCATGCTAAATTGCCCATAGTATCCAGGGATATGTACTTGAGTAAAAGTCAACCCCCTATTTTTGGCCAAATAACCTGGAATTTTCCATATATCTTGTGTAAAGTTCGACTCTAGTTTTTCACAGATAACAGATCAACATTAATCAGCCAGTCATTCTGCTCTGCCCCCTCCCCCCCGTCTTCCAGTCCATTGGCTGTTGTATTCCGCTCGGGTGTTGAGAATTACCATAATTTGTTGTTTTTTTCTTTATTCGTTTAGAGGTCAGTCGGCCTTCTGCTAATGATACGGAATTTTTACGGGCATGAATTTCATCCCCTCAAAAGTACTATCCATGTAATAGTCGACCCCATAAATCTAATCTTAAAAAGTAGTCAGACAAATTTGATTATTCCTCGAGTATATGCGGTGGGTTAAATGGATTGACCATGGGAAATGTGAGGTTACAAGGATGGGGTGGGTCTGGGTGGAATGTTCTTCAGAGGGCTACTGTGGACTGAATGGTCTGTCTGCATTGTAGGGATTCTATTAAAAAAAGAGAGAGAAGGAGATAGTAATGAAAGATAGCCTGACAGACTTGTCATCTCATTGCCATTCATATTTAAGAATCCAACCAACCTACTTTCCTGCATTTATGATCACTTGCCCTTCTCATTGTTTTATCTGTTCAAGGTTTGTCATTGGCTGGGCCTTTTATTGCCCATTCGTGGTTGCCGTGGAGGAGAGGATGGTGAGCTGCCTTCTTGAACTGCTGCTGTCCATGTGCTGTAGGTGGACCCACAATGCTGCAAGGCAGTGAGTTCCAGGATTTTGACCCAGTGAATCTTGACACATTTCTGAGTCAGGACGGTGTGGGGTTTGGAGGGGAAATTCCAAGTGGTGAAGGAGACAGCCAGAACTTTTTTCAATTTTTTGCGATGATTCACTTGATGATCCATGAGTCTGTTTGTGGGAGGGGATGGAAATCCACAAATTGAACAGTGCATTCTGGACAGATCTGGTTGTGTATTTTGATTCTTCAGGCAGCATTTCCTATTCCAAAACAGCTTTACAATGGGCTGTCATCGTGGATTTTCTTTTCGTTCTTTCTCATTATGGTTCTTGTTGGTTTTCATTTGTCTTTGATTTATTTTAGTTTGTGTTCAGCCAGCAACTATACAAAACCCTGCCATTCACACCTCCTCCTGATCCACCTTTTCTTCATTTACTTGCCCTAGAACATAGAACCTTACAGCGCAGTACAGGATCTTTGGCCCATGATATTGCACCGACCTATGAAACCAATCTGAAGCCCATCTAACCTACACTATTCCATTCTCGTCCATATGTTTATCCAATGGCAATTTAAATGCCCTTAATCTGTTGCAGGCAGGGCATTCCATGCCCCTACTACTCTCTAAGTAAAGACCCTACCTCTGACATCTGTCTTATATCTATCACCCTTCAATTTAAAGCTATGTCTCCTTACACTAGCCATCACCATCTGAGGAAAAAGGCTCTCACTGTCTACCCTATCTAATCCTCTGATCATCTTGTATGCCTCTATTAAGTCACCTCTTAACCTTCTTCTCTCGAATGAAAACAGCCTCAAGTCTCTCAGCCTTTCCTCATAAGACCTTCCCTCCATACCAGGCAACATCCTAATATCTCCTCTGCAACTTTTCCAAAGCTTCTACATCCTTCCTATAATGCGTTGACTAGACCTGCACACAATACTCCAAGTGCAGCCACACCAGAGTTTTGTATAGCTGCAACATGACCTCATGGCTCTGAAACTCAATCTCCCCACCAATAAAAGCTAACACACCATAAGTCTTCTTAACAACCCTATCCACCTGGGTGGATAGCGAGATCTTTCTGCTCATCCACACTATCAAGAATCTTACCATTAGCCCGGAACTCTGCATTCCTGTTACTCCTTCCAAAGTGAATCACCTCACACTTTGTCACATTAAACTCCATTTGCCACCTCTCAGCTCTGCAGTTTATCTATATTCCTCTGTATCCGGCAATATCCTTCAGCATTATCCACAGCTCCACCGACTTTAGTGTCATCCACAAATTTAGTAACCCATCCTTCTACACCCTCATCCAGGTCTTTATAAAAATGACAAAGAGCTGTGGCCCCAAAACAGATCCTTGCGGTACACCACTAGTAACTGAACTCCAGGACGAATATTTCCCATCAACCACCACTCTCTGCCTTCTTTCAGCTCACAAATTTCTGATCCAAACCACTAAATCACCCTCAATCCCATGCCTCTGAATTTTCTGCAATAGCCTACCGTGGGGAACTTTAACAAACACTTTACTGAAATCCATACACATCACATCAACAGCTTTACCCTCATCCACCTTCTCAAAGAACTCAATAAGGTTTATGAGGCACGACCTATCCTTTCACAAAACTGTGTTGACTATCCCTAATCAAATTATTCCTTTCTAGGTGATTATAAATCCTACCTCTTATTATCCTTTCCAAAACTTTACCCACAACTGAAGTAAGGCTCACTGCTCTATAATTGCCATGGTTGTTTCTATGCCCCTTCATGAACAAGGGGACAGCATTTGCTGCCCTCCAGTCTTCTGGCACTATTCCTATAGACAATGACGATATAAAGATGTGAACCAATCTCCTCCTTGGCTTCCCAGAGAAACCGAGGATAAATCACATTTGTGTGAAAGTGAGTACTGCAGATGCTGGAGATTAGAGTCGAGAGTGTGGCGTTGGATAAGGACAGCAGGTCAGGCAGCATCCGAGGAGCAGGAGAATCGACATTTCAGGCAAAAGCCCTTTATCAGGAAGGAGGCTGTGGGCCGAGGGGGTGGAGAGATAAATGGGAGGGAGGTGGGGCTGGGGGGGAAGGTAGCTGACAGTGTGATAGGTAGGTGGAGGTGGGGGTAATGGCGATAGGTCGGAGAGGAGGGTGGAGCGGATAGGTGGGAAGGACGATGGACAGGTAGGACAGGTCATGAGGGTGATGCCAAGTTGGGAGGTTGGAACTGGGATAAGGTGGGGAGAGGGGAAATGAGGAAACTGGTGAAATTCACATTGATCCCATGTGGTTGCAGGGTCCCAAGGTGAAAGATGAGGCGTTCTTCCTCCAAGCGTTGGATGGGTAAGGGAGTGGCAATGGACGAACCTCAATCCCATTTAGTCTAGTAGCCTGTATCTCAGTATTCTCCTCTACAACATTGCCTTTTTCCTGTGTGAATACTCATGAAAGATACTCATTTAGTGCACCTCCAATCTCTTTGGACTCCATGCACAACTTCCCACTACTATCCTTGACTGGCTCTCAACTTATATTAGGTAAAAACAATGACTGCAGATGCTGGAAACCAGATTCTGGATTAGTGGTGCTGGAAGAGCACAGCAGTTCATAGGCACCAATGACATAGGCAGGAAAAGGGATGGGGATACAAGAGGCAGAAATTCAGGGAGCTAGAGTGGAAGCTTAGAGCTAGAACAAACAGAGTTGTTATCTTTGATTTGTTACCTGTGCCATGTGCTAGTGAGATGAGGATTAGGGAGAGAGAGGATTGAACACATGGCTACAAGGGTTACGCAGGTGGGAGGGATTCAGATATCTGGATAATTGGGGCTCATTCTGGGGTAGGTGGAACCTCTACAAGCAGGATGGCTTACACTTGAACCAGAGGGGTACCAATATCCTGGGGGGATAATTGCTAATGCTCTTCAGGAAGGTTTAAACTAATTCAGCACAGCTTTATTCCTGATGAAGGGCTTTTGCCCATAACATCGATTTTACTGCTCCTCGGATGCTGCCTGAACTGCTGTGCTCTTCCAGCACCACTAATCCAGAATCTCATCTTATATTAATCATTCTTTTATTCCTGATATACCTGTAGAAAGCTTTAGGGTTTTCCTTGATCCTACCTGCCAAAGACTTTACATGTCCCCTCCTCGCTCTTCTTACATCTCCCTTTAGGCCCTTCCTGGCTAACTTGTAACTCTGCAGGGGATTGTGCCCATCCCCTGCGGTTTCCTTTCCCACCCTATGCACCTAAAATCTTGCCTTTATCCCATCTAAAACTCTTACCCTGCAGTATGTACATATCCCATTCCATCGCTACAGTAAACGTAGAAGAATTGTGGTCTCTATCTCCAAAGTGCTCACCTACCTCCAAATCTAACACCTGGCCAGGTTCATTACCCAGTACCAAATCCAATGTGGCCTTGCCCCTTGTTGGCCTAACGACATACTATCTTCGAGGAGAAAGTGTGGACTGCAGATGCTGGAGTTCAGAGCTGAAAATGTGTTGCTGGAAAAGCGCAGCAGGTCAGGCAGCATCCAAGGAACAGGAGAATCGGCGTCTCGGGCATAAAGAAGAAGGGCTGAAGAAGGGCTTATGCCCGAAACGTCGATTCTCCTGCTCCTTGGATGCTGCCTGACCTGCTGCGCTTTTCCAGCAACACATTTTCAGCTAACGACATACTATGTCAGGAAAACTCTCTGCACACATTGTACAAATACTGACCCATCCGAAGTACTCAAACTATAGCATTTCCAGTCAATATTTGGAAAATTAAAGTCCCCTATAACAACTACCCTGTTACTCTCACTCCTATCCAGAATCATCTTTGCTATCCTTTCCTCTACCTCTCTGGAGGTATTCAGAGGCCTATAGAAAACTCACAACAGGGTGACCTCTCCTTTCCTGTTTCTAACCTCAGCCCATACTACCTAAGTCGACAAGTGCTCAAACGTCCTTTCTGCCACCGTAATACTGTCCTTGACTAACAATGCCACATCTCTTTTACCACCTTCCCTGATCATACTGAAACATCTAAACGCCGGAACCTGCAACAACCATTCTTGTCCCTGCTCTATCCATGTCTGCGAAATGGCCACAACATCGAAGTCCCAGGTACCAACCCATGCTGCAAGTTCCCCCACCTTATTCTGGATGCTCCTGGCATTGAAGTAGACGCACTTCAAACCTCCTACCTGCCTGCTGGTACTCTCCTGTGACCTTGAAACCTTATTCATGACCTCACTACTCTCAACCTCATGTACAATGGAGCTACAATTCAGGTTCCCATCCCCCTGCTGAATTAGTTTAAACCTTCCTGAAGAGCATTAGCAAATTCCCCCCCAGGATATTGGTACCTCTCTGGTTCAAGTGTAAGCCATCCTGCTTGTAGAGGTTCCACCTACCCCAGAATGAGCCCCAATTATCCAGGTATCTGAATCCCTCCCACCTGCGTAACCCTTGTAGCCACGTATTCAATCCTCTCTCTCCCTATTCCTCATCTCACTAGCACGTGGCACAGGTAACAAATCAGAGATAACAATCTGTTTGTTCTAGCTCTAAGCTTCCACCCTAGCTCCCTGAATTTCTGCCTCTTGCATCCCCATCCCTTTTCCTGCCTATGTCATTGGTGCCTATGTGGACCACAACTCGAGGCTGCTCCCCTTCCCCTGCAAGGATCCCGAAAACACGATCAGAGACATCACAAACCCCGGCACCTAGGAGGCAACAAACCAACCGTGAGTCTCTCTCGTTCCCAATGAACCTCTTATCCGTCCCCTTAACTATGAAGTCCCCAATGACGAATGCTCTGCTCCTCTCCCCCCTTCCCTTCTGAGCAACAGGGACAGACTCTGTGCCAAAGACCTGTCCCCCATGGCTATAAGTTGTCCCCACCAACAAAATCCAAAACGGTATACTTGTTATACAGGGGATCCCTGCTTCTTACTTCATTCTAACAGTCACCCAACTATCTTCACTTCTAGGAGTAACCATCTCCCTGTAGCTTTTATCTATAAATGTTTCTCTATTGCCACTCCTTTTGATCTTAGATCAATAAATATTTTAAGATTTAATCTCTCGTGCCCTTTGCCCTCTCACTGATTTGCTCTTTTGTCTGTAGCATCATTTCCCCTCTCGCTCAAAATCTATTGCATTTCTAGCCTTACTAAGCTCAGTGGGGTGGCGAGCAGTGAGGAAGTGAAGGATGTAGTTTTCTACGTGTTCCATACACAGCGGAGAGTCACGTTCTTGCTGGGGCAGATATCTTGAAGCTTATTCATCACACCAACACATAGTCGGGATTCTGTGCTTCCTGGTGTTACTATATCACTGACTGACTGAACACACGACACTGACACCATAGCCCAGAGACAGAGACTGACAGCGAGGTTTATACCAGAATGACACTTATTGTGCTGTCAAGAAGTAGTCTTGAAGGTTCAGGTCTGCCCGGTCAGGAATTTGCATCAAAATGATTCCCAAAGGGAGTAATCAATGGGGTGGCCAGCAGCAAGGGACACAGCCAGGGCACTGAGGAAGCTGGCCAGCAAGTGAAGAGGCAGACAGCCCTAGGAATGGTAAGGGGAAGAGCAAGGAGGTAGAGGCTTAGCTAATGGCAAAATGAGCTGTTAGTGTGGTAGCAAGGGACAGGCAATGATGGCAGGCACTGCTTCCTGTTCTGCAGTGGTGGCACGACTTCTGGTTTCAGTTTCAGTTCCAGTTCCAGTGCTGTGCGAGTGCATAATGATAATGTCTACAGCGCCGATCCTCTGTTCAAGATGCATGGCTGTATCTACACCATTTATGGATAACCCTGTTCAGATTGTGTATTTGATGTTCACGGAAACCAAACAGACAATCATGTCCTGGATGTGCCACTTTGGTCTCCTTACCTGAGGAAGGATGCTCCGATTATGGAAGGAGTGCAGCGAGGTTTAACCAGACTGATTCTTGGGATGGAAGACAGGAATGACCTATGAGGAGAGATTGAGTCAGTTATCATAGAATCATGGAATCCCTACAGTGTGGAAACAGGTCCTTTGGCCCAACAAGTCCACACCACCCTCTGAAGAGTAACCCACCTAGATCCATTCTCTGAATCGATTACTCTACATTTACCCCTAACTAATGCACCTAACCCACACATCCCTGCTCACTATGAGCAATCATCAGCCACGGTGACTCAGTGGTTAGCACTGCTGCCTCACAGCGCCAGGGACCCAGGTTCAATTCCAGCCTTGGGCGACTGTCTGTGTGGAGTTTGCACATTCTCCCGTGTCCGTGTGGGTTTCCTCCGGGTGCTCCGGTTTCCTCCCACAGTCCAAAGATGTGCAGGTCAGGTGAATTGGCCATGCTAAATTGCCCATAATGTTAGGTGCATTAGTCAGAGGGAAATGGATCTGGGTGGGTTACTCTTCGGAGGGTCGATGTGGAGTTGTTGGGCCGAAGAAGGGTCAGAGTGAACATTAGCTGCTTAAAAAATGAATATGGAGAGGTAGTTATGGGGAACAAGGAAATGGCAGAGCAGTTAAACAGATCTGTTGTATCAGTCCTTACAGTTTCAAATATTTCGATTATTCCAGTAATACTTAAAAACATGGGGGATGGAGCAAGTACCATTATCATCACTAGAGAAGTAGCATTAAAAGAACTCATGGGGCTAAAGGCAGGTAAATCCTTGGCACTGATGGCTTGCGTCGGAGGACCCTAAAAAAAGGTAGCGTTGGAGATAATGGATGCATTGGTTGTAATTTTCCAACAGTGCTTGGATTCTAGAGAAATACCAGAGCACTGGAAAACTGCCAAATGACGAGGTTGATTAACCTGACAGGTATAATTGGAAAAGTGTTAGAATAAATTATTAAATGAAGTAATAGCAGCACATTTGGATTTTCATAATCAAACCAAGCAGAGATGGAATGGCTTCATAAAAGGGGAATGGTGTCTGACTAATTTATTAGTTATTGAGGAGGTCTCGAACAACATGTATGGGGGGGGGGGGGGAATAGTAGACATGCTGTATTTGGTCTTCTGGAAAGGAGTACAACAAAGTGCCTCACAAAAGTTTAAGTCACAAGGTAACTCATGGTGTTGGAGGTAGTGAATTGGGCTGGATAGAGAATGAGCTTATGTGCAGGAAACAGCAAGCGGGGATATGGGTTTCTTTTTAAAAGTTGACTACCTGTAAACAGCAGAGTTCCAAAGGGATCGGTGTTGGCACTGCAACTGTTTACTATTTATCTGAATGACTTGGAGGAAGGAAGCGAATGTACTGTAGACATATTTCCAGACAACACAAAAATATGTGGAAAGGCAACGTTTGAAGGAGATATAAACAGTTTACAGAGAGATATCAACAGGTTAAGTAAATAGACAAAAATTTGGCAAATGGACTATAATGTGGGAAAATGTGAAGTTGTTCATTTTGGAATGGAGAACAAAAGAACAGAATGTTATAGAAATGGAGAAAAACTGCAGAAAGCTTCAACACAAAGGGACTTGCAGAGGACTTATGCAAGAAACACAGAAAGCTAGCACACAGGTGTAGCCTGTAATCAGGAAACGTAGTGGAATGTTAGCCCTCATTTCACGGGGTTGGAGTATAGGAAAGTCTTGCTGCATATAAACAAAGCGCTGGTGTTTCTATGTAATATATCCAACAGGCTCAGCAGATTGACAATGTTATTTTATTTATTCATGGGAGGTGGGAGCTGCTGGCTGGCCAGTATTTATTGCCCATCCCAAGCTGCCCTTGAGAAGGAGATAGTGAGGTCTGCAGATGCTGGAGATCAGAGCTGAAAATGTGTTGCTGGAAAAGCGCAGCAGGTCAGGCAGCATCCAGGGAACAGGAGAATCGACGTTTCGGGCATAAGCCTTCCTGAAGAAGGGCTTATGCCCGAAGCATCGATTCTCCTGTTCCCTGGATGCTGCCTGACCTGCTGCGCTTTACCAGCAACACATTTTCAGCTTGAGAAGGAGATAGCAAGCTGCCTTCTTGAACTACTGCAGTTCATGTGTTGTAGGTTGACCCACATTGTCCTTACAGAGGGAGCTCCGGGGTTTGATCCAGCAACAGAGAAGGAATGGTGACATACTTCCAAGTCAGGATGGTGTGTGGCTTGAAGGGAACTTGCAGATGGTGGTGTTCCCATGTCCTTCTAAACAGAAATGATCGCGGGTTTGGAAGGTGCTGTCGAAGGATCCTTAGTGAAGTTCTGCAGTACACCTCGTAGATAGTACACATTGCTGCTACTGAGTGCCAGTGGTGGAGGGATTGAATGTTTGTAGATATGGTGCCAATCAAGTGGGCTGCTTAGTTCTGGTTGGTGTCAAGCTACTTGAGTGTTGTTGAAGCTACACCCATCCAGGCAAGTGAGGAGTATTCCATCACAATCCTGACTTGTGCCTTATAAATGGTGGATAGGCTTTGGGAAAGCAGGAGGTGAGTTACTCATTGCAGTATTCTGATCTGCTCTTATAACTATTGTATTCATACCACATCAATGCTAACTCCAAAGGTATTGATAATGGGAGATTCACTGATGGTAGCAACATTGAATGTCAAAGGGCGGTGGTTAGGTTATCTCTTATTGGAGATGGTCATTGCCTGGATTGGTTTGAAATGAATGCTACTTGCCACTTTTGTTGGCCCAAGCCTGGATATTGTCCAAATCTTGTTGAATTTGAACCTGGACTGCTTCAGTATCTGAGAAGTTGCAAATGGAACTGAACATTGTGCAATCATTAGTGAATTTTCCTACTTCTAAGCTTATCACCGAGGGAAGGTCGTTGATGAAGCAGATGAAGATAGTTGGGCCTAGGACACTCTCCTGAGGAACTCCTGCAGCAATGTCCTGGAGCTGGGATGACAGACTGCAAACAGCCATAACCATGTTCCTATATGCCAGATGTGACTTCAACCAGCAGAGAGTTTGTTCCTTGATACCCATGAATCCAGTTTTGCTCGGACTCCTTGATGTCACACTTGGTCGAATGCAGCCTTGGTGTCAAGGGCTGTCACTCTCACCTCACACTCTGGATTTCAGTACTTTTGTTCATGTTTGTACCAAGGCTGTAATGAGGTCAGAAGCTGAGTGGCCCTGGCGGAACCCAAACTGAGCATCACTGAGCAGGTTATTGCTGAGCAGGTGCTGCCTGGTAGCACTGTTTATGACACCTTCCATCATTTTACTGATGATCGAGAGTAGACTGTTGGAGCGGTATTGGCTGGATTGGATTTGTCCTACATTTTGTGTACAGGTCACCCCTGGGCAATTTTCCACACTTTCAGGTGGATGCCAGTGTTGTAACTGTACTGGAACAGCTTAGCTCGGGGAGCTGCAATTTTCGCAGCACAAATCTTCAATACGATCGCTAAGTGTTGTCAGGGCCAATAGCCTTTGCAGTATCCAGCATCTCCAATTATTTCTTAATATCATGTGAAGTGAATCAAATTGGCTGAAGACTGGCATCTGTAATGCTGGGGACCACTAGAGACCGAGATGGATCATCCACTCAGCACTTGCCCCCTGAAGATTAAAATGGATGCTTCAACACTAACTTTGGCACTGAATTACACCGAATCCCATGCACTTTAATTCAGTGGTAGTTTAAATTTCAGGACATAAGGTATCTTTCTGTGAGATTCAATTGCATTTGTGGCATGCCTAATAATTGGGTCATATAGTCTCTAGGCTCAAACAAACTTTGAAACAAAAGTAAAACAGTAGATTAGGAAATTGGTAAATGTAATGCCAATATTCAATTGACAGGGTGGGGAACAGAAGGCTTGAAGCTATGACCAGTTACCTGAAAAGCTCCAGAGGGATGATGTTAAAAGCTATTAATAAAGATGTTATGCCAGGGGACAGGGCTTCAAGCTGGTCCTCCAAATTTTGCAATTTATATAAATGACTTAAATAAAAGGACTGAAGATATTGTTGACAAATAAGACTGAAGGATAGCAAATGTTGTCCCCTTGTTCAAGAAGGAGAGTAGAGACAACCCTGGAAATTATAGACCAGTGAGCCTTACTTCTGTTTTGAGTAAAGTGTTAGAAAAGATTACAAGAGATAGGATTTATAATCATCTAGAGAGGAATACGTTGATTAGGGATAATCAACACACTTTTGTGAAGGGTAGGTCGTGCCTCACAAACCTTATTGAGTTCTTTGAGATGATGACCAAACAGGTGGATGAGGGTAAAGCAGTTGATGTGGTGCATATGGATTTCAGTAAGGCATTTGATAAGGTTCCCCACAGTAGTCTATTGCAGAAAATATTGAGACATGGCATTGAAGGTGATTTAGTGGTTTGGATCACAAATTGGCTAACTGAAAGAAGACAGAGGGTAGTGGTTGATAGGAGATGTTCATCCTGGAGTTCAGTTACTAGTGGTGTACCGCAAGGATCTGTTTTGGGGCCACTGCTGTTTGTCATTTTTATAAATGACCTGGATGAGGGTGTCAAAGGATGTGTTAGTAAATTTGCAGAAGACACTAAAGTCGATGGAGTTGTGGATAGTGCTGAAGGATGTTGCAGGTTACAGAGGGACATAGGTAAGCTGTGGGGTTGGGCTGAGAGGTGGCAAACGGAGTTTAATGCGGAAAAGTGTGAGGTGATTCACTTTGGAAGGAGCAAAAGGAATGCAGAGTACTGGGCTAATGGTAAGATTCTTGGTAGTGTAGATAAGCAGAGAGATCTCGGTGTTCATGTACATAGATCCCTGAAAATTGCCACCCAGGTTGATAGGGTTGTTAAGAAGGCATATGATGTGTAGAGGGATTGAGTTTCCGAACCATGAGGTCATGTTGCAGCTGTACAAAAGTGTGGTGCGGCCGCACTTGAAGTATTTTGTACAGTTCTGGTCACCGCATTATAGGATGTGGAAGCTTTGGAAAAGTTATACAGGAGATTTACCAGGATGTTGCCTGGTATGGAGGGAAGGTCTTATGAGGAAAGGCTGACTGACATGAAACTGTTTCCGTTAGCGAGAAGAAGATTGAGAGGTAACTTAATTGAGACATACAAGATAATCAGAGGATTAGATAGAGTGGACAGTAAGAGCCTTTTTCCTCAGTTGGTGATGGCTAGCATGAGGGGACATAGCTTTAAAATGAGTGGTGATAGATATAGGACAGATGTCAGAGGTAGTGTCTTTACTCAGAGAGTAGTAGGGGCGTGGAATGCCCTGCCTGCAACAGTAGTAGACTCACCAACCTTAGAGGCATTTAAATGGTCATTGGATAGACATATGGATGAAAATGGAATAGTATAGGATAGATTGGTTCCACAGGTTGGCGTAACATCGAGGGCCGAAGGGCCTGTACCGTGCTGTTATGTCCTATATTCTAAGTTCTAAACCTGCTGGTGGTGCAACAATAGATCAGAAAGTAAATTGTGAAGAGGACATAATGTTACAAAAGCATTTACATAAGCTAAGTGAGTGAGCAATGATCAGGCAAATGGAATATAATGTGGGGAAATGTGAAATTGTCCATTTGGCAAGATAAATTAGAAAAGAACATATTATCAAACCGGTGAGAAATTGCATAGCTCCAATGCAAAGGCTTCTGAGCGTCTTTGTACAAAATGTTAGTATGCAGGTACAGCAGTATTCGGAAAACAAATGGAAGCTTATTGTTTATTGCAAGGGGAATTGAAAACAGAAATGGAGAGGTAGTGCTTCATGAATACAGGGCATCAGTGGGACCACATCTAGAGTATTATAAACAGTATTGCTATTTAAGAAAGAGTATAACCACATTGGAAACAGTTCGGAGAAGATTTACGAAACCAATTATTGGAATCTTATGAGGAAAGTTTAGACAAGTGTGCAGCTTGGTGGCTCAGTGGTTAGCACTGCTGCCTCACAATGTCAAAGACTCTGGTTTGATTCCAGCCTTAGGCCAATGTCTGTGTGCAGTTTGCACTTCCTCCTCGTGTCTGCGTGGGTTTCCTCCGGGTACTCTGATTTCCACCCACAATCCAAAGATATGCAGGTTAGGTGGATTGGCCATGGTAAACTGGCCTGTAGTGTCCAGAGATGTGCAGGCTAGGTGGATTAGCCATGGGGAATGTGGGGTTACTGGGACAAGGTAGGGGACTGGGTCTGGGCAGGATGCTCTTTGGAGGGTCACTGTAGACTTGATGGGCCAAATGGCTTCCTTCTGCACTGTAAGAATTCTATGATTTTAGGTTTGTAGCGGTTAGAAGAGCTAGAGATGACAAGTTTAAAACACTTAAGATCCTGAGGGGTCTATACAGGGGAGATCATGCGAGTGTGGCTTCCCTTGTGGGAAAATCAACAACCAAGGGTCACTGTTGCAAAATAAGAAGTTGTGCATTTAGGACAGAAATAAGGAGTTTTTCTTTCTCTAACAGAGGGATTTGTGTCTTTGGAAATCTCTTCCACAAAACACATTGGAATGAGAGCCTTAGAAGTGATAAGATTCTTGATAAGCAAGGAAGTGAAAGGATTTGGGAGGAATAGGAAGCAATTTGATAAGCCATGGTCTTACTGTACAGCAGAGCAAACTCACAGGGCAGAATGGCTTATTCCTAGTTTATATGTTCATCTGCACCTGAGGAGTTGAAGATGAGGTTTCTGTGTTCTCTTAGTATCGTCTACTGCCATCATTTGCAGATTTGGACATCTCATAGCATTGTAGAATCCCTACAGTGTGGAAGCAGGCCATTCAGCCCATCGAATGTGCACCAACAACCTTCCCCCACCACCGAAGAGTAACCCACCCCCTTACCCTATCCCCATAGCCCCACATTTCCAATGACCAATTCACCTGAGCTACACATCCCTGGGCACTGTGGAAAATTTAGCTTTGCCAATCCATCTAACCTGCACATCTTTGGACTGTGGGAAGAAACCGAAGCACCTGGAGGAAACCCACATAGACACAGGGAGAATG
This sequence comes from Chiloscyllium plagiosum, assembly GCF_037043375.1. NCBI lineage: Eukaryota > Metazoa > Chordata > Chondrichthyes > Orectolobiformes > Hemiscylliidae > Chiloscyllium > Chiloscyllium plagiosum. Next base: position 55,177,202 of record NW_028270161.1, read on the forward strand.
TGCAAACTCCACACAGACAGTTGCCCGAGGCTGGGATCAAATGTGGATTTCTTTCGCTGCGAGGTAACAGTGCTAACCACTGAGCCAACATGTTACATTTCTTCAGTCTTATTACATTTTTGGCATCACGGATCTATCAGGAATCAATGACTCCTACAACCTTACAATACACAAAAAAACTACTTTCCTCTAACCTTGTTCGTCGATACATCCCTCACTTCCCTTTCTCCGGTGTCCGTGCCTTCAGTTGCTTCAGGCCATTGCCCGGTATTCCCCCTCTAAATGTCTCCATCTGTCTCCCTCTGAGACTTTTCTGAAGTTCTGTCCCCTTCTCCAATCTTTGGTCACCTGTCCTAACATCACCTGTGGTTTTGTGTCAACCATTGTCCAATACAGTCCCTGCAAAGCACCTGGGGATTTCCGACAATGCTGAAGATGCTTTATAAATGCAAGTTGTTATTATTCCCTGCATTTTTCATCTTGCCCATATTGAAATCTGCTTTGGGTTAGTTGATAGAGGTCTCAGTTGAGGCTGTTTTTAGAGACTTTATTTGTCCCTGCTAGTTCTCTTTACAATATTTTGTTAGCATTAGCCTCTGCATCTAGCTTCAGGGCTATAACATTTCAATTAGCATTCATGAATACAATCTATGACTCGCTATTGATGTTACTAAAACAACAGTGACAAGATGACTCGCTTCATAATTGCCACTGGTTAAGACAGCACTCCAAGAATATTCAACACTTTTCAATCTGGGAAATGTGATCTCTCTCACATTCTCTTCCCTTGTGACATGTAGGAACAAAAAGAGTGTTCATAGCCGCACAGTGAAGTTGTCTGTAGATGGTATAATTTTAACCTGTGCCCCCTAAACCATTAGTGCAGTTGCTTACGTTTAGCTATTGGTTCAGTTTTTCACCAGCTATTTCTATTTTGCAACGTACAAAGCAGCAATTTTACAAAGAACCCGACTATCTTACCTGGAGCTGTCCATTCCGTTTCTCTGAGAGATGATTTTTAATGATTATAAGACCCATCCACAGAATTTCACCTCCATTCTGGTATAGTACCATTATTGTCGATCCATGAAGAGAAGCACATCTAGGATCCCCCATTCTGAGCATTCACCCAGCAAATTTTACCCACAAAAGAGCAATCTTATATCCTTATCCCACAGATTATCTGGTGCTGAATGGCAGTGGACTCAACTTTTTCCAAGTTCGACTAACAGTTTGGATCGTTTTTATGTCCGATGTAGCTCAGTTGTCCTTTCTGAGTCACAAAATGCCAGGTTCAAGTTGCACCCCAGTGCTGAAGTATAAAAATCGACACTGAGGGAGTACTGCATTATTGAAGGTAGCAACCGTTCGATCAGACATTAAACTGAGGCTCCAGTGAATGTAAAAGATCCCTGGACTGTTTTTTTAGCGAAGGGAATTCGTCCACAGCGTCCTCACCAATATTTATTCTCTTCTTAAAACATCACGAAAAACAGATTATTTGGCCATTTCACCTTGATACTTGTAGACGTTTACTGTGCAGCAATCAATAGCCATGTTTCCTACAGTTGCATTTACAATTACAATTGCCCGTTGAGGTATCTGAGTTTCATGAAAAACAATGCACAGAAGCAAGTCTACATCTTTCCTCTTTCTTGTCTATCACCAGTTAATCAATGCTTTAACCTTGAGGTCGTGCAATACAGTTGGTACTCAAATAATCAGTTTGAAAATACCCATTGCTCTCACTAAGCTTTTCTTTTCTCTTTGGCAAACATATAATTATTGAAAGGCTACTAAGAAAACTTCACAATGCAATAATTGCATTCTAACATGACTTTTAGGAAGCAGGCATGGTTCATTTGCGTTGTGCATTCTTTGAACCTGGCGACTGTGGGTTTGAATCCTAATCACAAGATCCATACTGACTCCCATACAGTCCTGAAGGAGTCCTGGATTTCAGAGGTGTCACCTTTTGGATTAGGTTTTAAGCCAAGGTACCAGGCACTGTGGGGTGGCATGGTGGCTCAATGGTTAGCACTGCTGCCTTACAGCACCACGGTCCCAGGTTCAATTCCAGTCTCAGGTGACTGTCTGTATGGTCCCCATATATGTGTGGGTTTCCTCCCACAGTCCAAAGATGTGCGGGTTAGGTGAATTGGCCATGCTAAATTGCCCATTGTGTTAGGTACATTAGTCAAAGGGAAATGAGTCTGGGTGGGTTACTCTTCAGAGGGTTGGTGTGGACTTGTTGGGCCGAAGGGCCTGTTTCCACACTGTAGGGAATCTAACCAGATGAATCCCATAGCATTATTTGAAGAGCATGTTTGTCTGGTGTTTTATCTCATTCCTGTTTGTGAAACCTTGTCAACCTTCAATCCATTAACCCTCATAGAACATAGAACAGTCCAGCACAGGAATAGGCCCTTCAGTCCACCATGACTGTGCTAACCATGGTGCCATTCTAAACTAATCACACCTGCCTACACCTGCCTGCACCTACTCGTTATCCCTCTATTCTCTGCCTGTTCATTGTCTGTCTGAATGTATCTTAAACATTGCTTTCATCTTTGCTTCTCTCTCTGGAAGCGCATTCCAGGCAGCTACCACCCTCTTTGTAAAAAACGTGCCTCACATGCCTCCCTTAGACTATTCCCCTCTCACCTTAAACCTTTGACCCCTAGTATAATATTTTTGTACAGGGAAAAAATCCCTGTCCACCCTGTCCATTCTGAAGTATGCTTTGACTGTGGGAAGCAGTTTATAACCTCCTGAAACATGTTATGTTAATGTTGGTGTCACAACTGTGTTGCTGGAAAAGCACGGCAGTTCAGGCAGCATCTGAGGAGCAGGAGAATCGACGTTTTGGGCATAAGTCCTTTATCAGAAAATATGCCTGAAACGTCAATTCTCCTGCTCCTCGGATGCTGCCTGACCCGCTGCGCTTTTCCAGCACCACACTCTCAGCTCAGATCTCCAGCATTCTGCAGTCCTCACTTTCTCCATATTAATATTGGTGTTTGTTTCCATTGTCTACCAAAGCAATATTGAAGATTTATTTATCATACTATCACTCATCTTATCCTCAACCACTTCAATATTCACCTCATCGCTGCTATGCTCCAGAGTAAAGCTCGAAACAAATTTCTCACAAACACCTCTGTGATTTCATGGTGGATATTGCAATGGCTCAACATTCAGTCCTAGATTATTTCTAATCCCTGTGTACGTCAATCATTTGCTTAAAGAGAATTCTACAAACCATTTTCATACAAAATCAAATTAATTTTAAAAAGTCAAGGCTAACTGCAAAGAGATATTGACGATAACAGTTGGAGTTAGATGTCAGTATGTTTGACGTGGAGATTATTGGTGGTCTCAGAGTTTTGGAAGAACACAAGGAATTCAATATAAAGAAACTTTTTTTACAGCTCTGTTTAATGGTCTTAGTGTATCCCAAAACATCTTGGAACCAGTGAAATGTAGTTACTGTTGTAAATTTGGATACACAGTGTCAATTTGTGTGTAGTATGATTCAACATGCAGACGTGAGATATTTGATCAGATCATCAGTTTTAGAAATTCAGGGGCAATTGGATAGGAATCACAAGTTGATGAGCACTTGAAATATTTCTTCGAGATGCAGTCATGGTCAGAAGTGATAAGGGAATCATGGGGATGATGGGATCCAGGTTTGTGAATCACTGCTCTACCAGATTAATGTCCCAAAGGCAAGTAACATTTCAAAGATCTCTACAAGACCAAGAATCCAATCAATCCAATGCTCCAGGGAGCAGCTACCTGAAGCTTTCTGGTTCTATTGAGTCAGCATTACATTATACAAGTATATTCCACCAATGTTTTCTTTTTGATCTCTGAATGAATCAGCCATCCGTTCTTTTCTGATGATGTTGATTAAGTGTCAAGGATTGGTTAGGTCCCAGGGATAATTTTTTTTTTTAAAATGTGCCCCGGGATCATTTAGAAAAACACTCAAAAAGACGGAAAGGATGTTAGTTTAAAATTCTCACCCAAAAGACAGCATGTCCAACAGTATTCATCGTTGCATTACGGTGGAGTGTCAGACTTGATTATTGAGCTGAAATACTGGAGAAGGGCTCAAACCTGGGATCTTACACTACAGGAGTGACTTGCAGCAGTTGTCTTTGAACTGTGTCAGTTTCAGACTCAAATTAGAGGTTTGAGTTTGAGTTTGACTGATTGTAGTCACATGCACTTAGACATAGTGAAATGTGTTGCTTTGCGTGCTCCAAAGGCAGATCGTACCCACACAGCGTGCATCCCGGTAGCAGAACAGAGTGCAGAATACAGAGTTGCAGAGAAGGTGCAGTGAGAGCGTTAACACTTAAGAAGTCCATTCAAAAGTCTGATAAGGGAAAGATGTTTACATGTACATTCAGGCAACAATTTCCATTTTATATTGTCCAGTTTCTGTAGGGAAAACCAAACAGGAGAATCTGATGGGTGCATTTATCCAATTAACACTTTCATGACAAGATTCAAAATTGCACTATTGTTCGGACAGACTTCAACAACTTGCTGCAGCTGCTTGTGTTGGTGAATATCACAAATAAAGCTGTGGTTATGCGGCCAGCAGTAGTCATTGAATTGATCAGGACATACAGTTTTGTTTCATACACTTGTGGGTTGTGGGCATTGCTTGATGGCCAGCATTTCTCTTTCCCGCCCTTCGATGACTTTGAACTGAGGGGCTTGCGAGGTCATTTCAGAAGTCAGTTGAAAGTCAAAAACATTGCTCTGGGTCTGGAATCATACTTACGCCAGATCAGGTAGGGATGGCAGACTTCCTTCCCTGAAGGACATTAGTGAACCAGATGGGTTTTTCCTGAAAATTGGCGATGGATTCATGGTCATCAGTGCATTTGTAATTCCCAATTTTTATGAAGTAAAAAATTCTATCAAGGTGGGACTTGAACCTTGGGCCCCCAGGGCATAAACTGAGTTGATAGATTAATAGTCTAGCAATAACGCCTCTAGGCCATTACCTCACTTGTAACTTGCACTGGAGGATGTGGAGTTTCATTTTCGATATTGCCCTCACTGAGAGAAGCCTCCCATGGTATGAGAGTGAATCCACATTATCTAATAGCTCATCTTGAATCTCAATAGTCAGGGCCAATATTGTGCGGTGGGAGTAGGCTGGTAAAGGACTTACATTTTCTGAATGCCTGACCTGAAGTCGACTCTCTCATATGCGTCTGTGAATGCCTGGCTGATAGTTTGGAGATTGGCCTCAAAATATGTAAGCGAGGGACATGAAGACCATGGACTTTCAATCCATGACCTGAAGAGCAGAAGTTGGGCCAAGAGAGCAGGCAATCCAGCAACTCACCAACAGCCCTGACATGCATGGATTATCAGTGGAGTCCAAGCATCCAATGTCCCAACCCACTGAGAGCTAAGACCAAAAGTGGCAATCATCAAGGAATGAGAGGCGGTGAGTGTTCATTGGAGGAAGCACTTTGAAGGTCACCTCAAACAAAGCTCAATTTTGGATGTGAGTGCCTAATTTGCCCTTGAGAAGGTGGGTAGTGAGCTGTCTTCTTCAATTGTTGCAGTTCATGTGATGTGGCAATGCCACAGTGCTTTGTAGAGGGGTTTTCCAGGATTTCAACCTGGCAACAGCAAAGGAGTGGTAAAATAGTTCCATGAGGCTCAAAGGGGAGCTTGCAAATAATGTTCTCACATATCAGCTGCCCCTGTCCTTCCAGATGATAAAGGTGTTGGGTTTGGAAGGTGCTGTTAATGGAGTCTTATTGAGTTGCTGGCGTGCCATTTGACAGTACACACTGTGCTTTGATGGTAAATGGGGTGCCAATCAAGAGAACTTGCTCTTGTCTCTGATGAAGATGGTTGGACCTTGGACAGTACCCTGTGGAACTACTCCAGAGATGTCCTGGGATTGAGATGATTAACCTCCAACAACCACAACCATCTTCCAATGCATTAGGTATGACTATAATCAATTGAGTATGTTGACCCAATGTTCTTCTACATCCAGACACATAACTAAATACAGGCACCCATCCCCAGGTCTGGACTCAGCTGAGTGCTCCACACTACCCTGACCCCTAACCAAGCCCGGATTCACAGATGTTTCTCTCAAAGCACAACCTTGCTTTGATTGGTTGCCTTTGGGGGCAGGATCAATGCTGTCCAAGCCCATATCTCTCAATACCATGTGCAGCCCCGCTCCAGGAGCAGCTAATATGGTCAGATGCATCTCTGAAAATTAGGTCAGTGAGGGCAAGATCAAGTAGATTTTTCCCTCTTGCTTAGCTCCCTCACTCATTGATGTTTGCAGCACAGAACAAAGTTCATTCATCGGGTTTGCACCAACCAACAGAGATCTGACTGCACTAATCCCATTTTCCAGCTCTTGGCCAGAGAACTAGATGGGATTTTTAAAATCACAGTCAGCAATGGCTTTGTGGTCACCATCTTTTATTTTTCATTATGTCACAAAGGTTTACATGGATATTGCCAGGGCTAGAAGGTTTGAGCTATAGGGAGAGACTGAACAGGCTGGGGCTGTTTTCCCTGAAGTGTCGGAGGCTGAGGGGTGACCTTGTAGAGGTTTGTAAAATCATGAGGGGCATGGATAGGGTAAATAGGCAAAGTCTTTCCCCTGGGGTGGGGGAGTCCAGAACTAGAGGGCATAGGTTTAGGGTGAGAGGGGAAAGATAGAAAAGGGACTGAAGGGGCAACTTTTCCATGCAGAGGGTGGTGCATGTGTGGAATGAGCTGACAGAGGAAGTGGTGGAGACTGGTACAATTGCAGCATTTAAAAGGCATCTGGATGAGTAAATGAATAGGAATGGTTTGGAGAAATATGGACTAAGTGCTAGCAAATGGGTCTGGAGTAATTTATGATATCTGGTGGGCATGGACTAAAGGGTCTGTTTCTGTGCTGTACATCTTTATGACTCTATAACCATGCACACAACCGAACAGTTTATTTTCCCCATCACCAAATCAATTTTTTTCTATTAACCACCACCACTCAATCACGCATGTTTTCCAACTGATTAATTTACTTGCCCAGCCTAACAATGGTATAATTTGGTCATGTATTCCCAGAATCTTTAGCTCCAGCATCCCCCTTAACTACATTACTGCACCATTAATTACACCACTACCTCAGAGCAAAGACTGGTGTGGATGCTGGCAAAATTGCACCCTAACCACCTACTACCCAGATGTGTTACCTGAAGATAAATTCTAGGAGCTGCAGTGGTGGGGTTTGAACCAGTATTGCAAAGGCACAAGCTTGGACATCAGGATCACTGACCCAGTGACATTACCACAACACCCCATCTCCTGCTGTACTTGATGCAGCCAGTTACCTGATCCTTGATACAATAAGGTGTGATAGCAGAGTAAGGAGCTAGCAGTCCGGGGGATCCAAGATGGCGGCGACCCAGTAAGACTGAGTCTATAGTGCTCCTCCCAAGACTTGGGCACAGTGGGTCACCTACCCCCTACCAAGCTTACCAAATCATTTATAAATCATTTATAATAGTTTAGTAACTGAATTAGTGGTGTAATATTATATTTAAGCAACTTTATCCTAAGTTAAAATGACTAAAGGGAAGGGAGCCCGCAGCTCTCAGCAAGCAGGAACCCCTCCCCCACACTCTCCAGCTGCAGCAGAGGCGTCCACAGCCGCCCCGGGGGACTTACCAACAGTAACAAGCCTTGTGGAAATGCTTTCCAAGCTTGACTCGAAGATTGATGCCTTTATCGTCGAATCCAGGAATCGTTGGGAGTCGCTCTCGGCCGCGCTGAAGAAGCACGACCGTGAAATTGATGAAATTCAACGCCGAGTCGGAGGGGCGGAGCTAAAGGCCGCGACCTCGGAGACAACCGCTCAATCGGCCGTGGATCAGGTCCGGACTCTCGAGCAGCGAGTCCGGACCTTGGAAAATCATATTGACGACCTCGATAATCGAGGTCGTCGAAAAAATATTCGTTTGCTGGGCCTTCCCGAGCAGGAAGAGGAAGGCCAGCTTACAGCATTCCTGGAGCAGTGGCTGCCACAACTTTTAAATCTGCAAGCTGGATCAGGCCAGGTAAGGGTGGAATGGGCCTACCGGGTAGCAATACGCGGGCCCGGCTCGAACCAGCGCCCGCGCCCGGTCCTGTTCCGGCTGCAGAGCTACAGGGAGAGGCAGATACTCCTAGAAGCCTCTAGAAATCTCGGAAAAGACCCCCAAGCTATGATCTACAAAGGATCCAAGATCATGCTATTTCAGGACTTTTCCCCGGCTCTGGTTCGAAAGAGGAAGGCATTCGACGGGGCGAAGAAGCGTTTAAGGGACTTAAATGTACAGTACTCCTTACGCTACCCAGCGATGTTACGCTTTAACCATGAAGGATCTGAATATAACTTTGGATCACCAGAAAAGGCTAAGGAATTCTTGGACTCTCTTAGATAAACTGTAGGACATAATGGATGTTGGTCTGCCTTCCCCCCCCCCCGTTTTGGTTTATATCCCCTCCCTTTTTTTTTCTTTTCTTACCTTATTGCTTAATATTATTATGGGGGGTGGGGAGAGGGATTTGATTTTCTCCCCCCCCCCCCCCCCTTGGAGTTGTTTTCTGTTATTATTTTATGTATATATGAGGGGTGTATGTATATGTGTGTGTGTGTATGTATGTATATATATATATATATATATATATATGTATGTGTATGTATATATATGTATATATAAGCTGGGGGATTTGGTTAATGTGGGTGGGGGGAGGTGGTTACCTTATTCGATTTTACCTCTGTCTTTAGGAGCGGGGTTGTTTTTCCCTTCGTTATTTTGTATTATCATATTTAATTATTATTTGTTGAACTGGTAATTTTATAGTTATATGTTTATATGTGGTATTAACATTACCAAATATACCCAGGTGTTGGTAGGGGTGGGGGTGGGGTGCTCACTGTTAACTCTAGCTTTGTATTATATTTGAATTTTCCTCACTTTATTGAGGAGTGCCTGGGTCAAGGGTGGGGCATTGGTTGGGAGAGGATATGAGGGATTTTTGGAGAGGAAGTGATGCCCCCTGGGAACAAGGGGGAAAGTCTCCACTTAGATACGTTTTATATTTTTTTTATTTAGAAATAGTTTTTTACTGTATTGTTGTGGGTGTATTAAAGAGGGTTTATTTTTGTAAATTTTACATGTTCCATGCCCGGGATGTTCTGGATGGGGTTCCCCCTCCCGAGGGGTCTCGGATTGGCCCAGAGGATTATGGTTGATCAATCGGTTAAGTGGTGCACCTGGAATGTCAAAGGGAGTAATTCGCCACTTAAAAGGAAGAAAATATTATCAAATCTTAAGAAGGAAAGAGTTGATATAGCTCTCCTACAGGAGACGCATCTGTCAGATAAAGAACACTTGAAATTACGACAGGGCGGATTTGATCAGGCCTTTTTTTCTTCTTTTAGCTCAAAAAGCAGGGGAGTTGTTATTCTTGTTCGGAAGAATTTCCCTTTCAAAATCCTAAAGCAGATAAAAGACGAATCTGGACGATATATCTTGATTAAAGCTCTCATAAATGGAGAGGAATATGGGATTTTAAATTTGTACTGCCCCCCGGCACACCCCTTTAAATTTATAACGGAAGCCTTCTCAAAATTGATGGCTTTTGATGCCCGTCATATAATTATAGGGGGAGACTTTAATTGTATTATGGATCCGGAAATAGACAGGATTCCCAAGAGTACTGCAGGAGTATCTCCCAGATCTAGACAATTGATGGATCTGAACAAAGAATTAGGATTAGTAGATGTATGGAGATGTCTTCATCCACAGGGTAGAGATTTTTCTTTCTACTCTAATCCACATAAATGTCATACCAGAATTGATATGTTTTTTGCCCCCTCAATTTTTTTAAATTCCATATCATCCTGTAAAATAGGTAATATAGCAATTTCTGACCACGCTGCTGTATATATGGAAACTAAGGCGAAGAACAGTGGGACATCCCCTCGGCATTGGCGTATGGACCCCTTCTTAATGAAAGATAGTAAATTTGTAAAGTACTTCTCTCAAGAATTTAAAACTTTTTTAGAAATTAATTCAGGTACAGCTAGCAACCCGTCAATGATGTGGGAGACCATCAAAGCTTACACGCGAGGCTTGATCATCTCCTACTCAGCGACCCAGAAGAAATTAAAAGGAGAACAACAGCGTTTGCTTGAAACCCGCTTAAAAGCGGCTGAAACAGCATACATTGATAGACCCTCTATTATTAAATTGCAAAGGATTACAGCTCTTAGGACAGCTCTAAATACTACACTTACTCAAACGGCTAAGAGGGAAATATTATTTGCAAAGCAAAGATTATATGAATATGGCGACAAACCGGGTAGATACTTAGCATTTCTTGCAAAGAAAAAAAAGGCCCCTCAGACTATTATGTCTATCAAGGAAAGTACGGGTATTTTGACTCATGATCATAAAAAGATTAATGCGACCTTTAGAAAATTCTATTCTGAGTTATATAAATCACAGGATTGTGAAGATAGGGCGAAGAGGATGCAGTCATTTTTTAAAAATTTGACTTTTCCAGACCTAACTCCGGAACAAGTATCGGTCCTAAATGCTCCTCTTACACCCCAAGAAATAGTTGATGCAATTAGGCACCTTCAAAATGGTAAGACGCCGGGCCCAGATGGCTTTCAAGCTGAATTCTATAAAGAATTTACAGAAATACTGGTTGGTCCACTTATGGACATGTATAACTATGCATATAGTCAGGGCTGTCTCCCGCCTTCGCTGAAAGAGGCAAATATCTCTCTTATCCTCAAAAAAGGAAAGGACCCAGAAGATTGTACATCATACAGACCAATATCCTTGCTAAATGTAGATTTTAAAATCCTCTCTAAAACATTAGCACTGAGATTAGAAAGGATACTGCCACATATTATAAAGGAGGATCAGACGGGGTTTATTAAGGGCCGTAGATCATCCAATAATGTTAGAAGGGCTCTGAATATGATTCAAGCTTGTCATCAGGGAAAGATACCAGGAGTAGTGGTTTCATTAGACGCGGAAAAGGCATTTGATAGGGTCGAATGGTCATATTTGTTTTACACATTGGAGAGGTTTGGTGTTGGACAGGTGTTTACCAAATGGATCTCAACATTGTATAGTGATCCCAAAGCAGTTGTGGTTACCAATGGATTAGGCTCGGATAGCTTCAGTGTGGGTAGGGGCTGCCGTCAGGGATGTCCCCTCTCACCATTGTTATTCACGCTAATAATTGAACCACTAGCAGAAGCTATACGAGCTGATCCTAATATAGTGGCCCCAAGGATTGGTACAGGTAAACATAAAATTACCCTTTATGCAGATGATGTTCTTCTATTCCTCAGTAACCCTTTGATGTCCATACCTCGCTTAATCCAAGTTATTAATACATTTAGTGCATTCTCAGGCTATAAAATTAATTTTTCAAAATCGGAGGCTATGCCAATGGGTGGCCTTGCTGTGATACCCCGCTTAGCGGACGGTTCCCTTTTTCCCTTTCGCTGGTCCCTGGAGGGTTTCTTATATTTAGGCATTTTTATTACTCCAGTATTTGGTCAGTTGTATAAGGCTAATTTTGTGAATTTATTGGAAAGGATAAGGCAGGACCTCCAGCGATGGGGAGACCTGCCAATTTCCTGGCTGGGTAGAATAGCATTAATCAAAATGAATATCCTGCCCCGTCTCCTATATCCTATGAGAATGCTTCCGGTGATGCTGCCGAGGACAGCTTTATGTAAATTATACGGCTGGCTGAGTTCCTTTATCTGGAACCATAGGCGGCCCCTCATTAAGCTGAAGAAGCTACAGCTTCCACAGGCAAGGGGTGGATTGGACTTCCCAGATTTTAGGAAATATCAATTAAGTTCCCTATTAAGTTACATAGCTGATTGGGTCTTGTCTGATCCACAATCAATCTGGTTGGACATCGAGGCTTCTCAAGTAAAATACCCACTTATTAACCTTTTATTCTCAGACAAGAGGAAAATCATTACAGATCACTGTAAAAACCCTATAATACTGAATACAATCAAGGCTTGGAATATAATGCGGCAAAATGAGGGTAATTCACATAAAACATCCCCCTATGCACCGATAGTGGGAGCATGGGGATTCCAACCGGGGTTAACAGATGCCACTTTTAAACTCTGGAGAGCCAGGGGTATCTCATGTCTCGGGGATTTATTTAAAGATGGGGTCCTGATGTCTTTCGGACAGCTGCGTCAGAAATTCGGATTACCCAATGGAGACCTCTTTCGATACTTCCAAATTCGAGATTTTATACAGAAGAAGACTACATTATTAGATAGTCTTTATAAATCCGATAGAGAATGTAGTGTCCTACGACCAGTGGGGGTATCTTCCGTCAGTAATATTTATCATTTGCTACATGATGAAGTATCGGGAGATATGGATAATCTGCTTAAAACATGGGATCAGGATCTGGGACTAGAAATCTCCACAGAAACGTGGAATGATATCTGGGAAAATGCTAGAAGAATTACTATTTGTAACAGAACCCAGGCTATCCAGCTGAAGATACTTCATAGGGCCCATATAGCACCGGTTCGATTGGCAAAATTTAAGGCAGGAGCATCTCCAATGTGTCCTAAATGCAAAATAGAGGTGGGCACTCTTGTACATTGCTTATGGACCTGTCATAAGATCCGTGGATATTGGACTAAAGTAGCAAGTACCCTGACAGAAATTTTAGGAACGGAAATAAAAGTGGACCCCGTATCTCTCCTATTGGGCTTTTCGAACTTTCCCTCCCTGGACACGTACGGGAAGAGACTATTTTCTATTCTTTCTTTCTGTGCAAGGAAAAATATTTTGATGAATTGGGTGGCGGAGGGCCCCCCTGGACTTTCAAATTGGCACAGACTAATTATGGAATGTATTCCCCTTGACTTCCTTACAAACATGGTGCACCGAAAGACCGAATTATTTTATAAAATATGGCAGCCCTTTTTGAATTACATAAATACAGATATTTCGGCTATCCTAACAAGGGCTTTTATTTAATTGAGACTACAGACCTGGCTGGTCCGCGGCCCCTCGGGGGAGGAATCCCGCACGAATACGGGCTTATCATATCTGATGTTAACACATCCCGAGCATGTAAGAGACTTAAATATACACCCTGGTTAGTTGTAGGTTAGATTAGTAGATAGTTGAGTTTTGTCTGTTTGTTCTTTTTTGTTGTTTTTTTTTTCGGCTTTTTTTTTGTTGTTTTGTTTTTTTTTGTCAAATTTTGGCTATTGTATATTTGAGCTAATTGTATATCAATGTTTATATCTGAGAGTTTTGTTTATTTTTGTAAACTTGTAAAAATGTTAAATTTCTAATAAAAATATCTATAAAAAAAAACAAAAAAAAAAAAAAGGAGCTAGCAGTCCATGCAGTTTCTGTCCTGCCTCCCTGCACCAAATGTAAAATCCAGCCCAAGTCCAAAAATCTAGTTTTGTCAGGACCAGGTCACTAAACCATGTTTTGTCAGAGCTCTCCTCTTTAAGAATGTCTGATGGAACCATGCACCGGTTTCATAACTTATGTGAATGTATAGTCAAACGGAAATTGACTTCATGGATACATATGCAAATATCTGCTTAACTGGACATTGGTTTGATGAGATATGTGTGTAAATGCATATTGAAACAAATAGGTGTTCATCTAATAGATAGACAAATACACAGTTTTCAGATTTAACTGAAAAGTGTTTGATTCCAAACCTGACCTTCCTGCTTACCATTTCTTCACACTCTCCGTCGAGTATTGCATGACCCTCAAATAATGCCAGCAAGTGACAGAATCAGTGGAGATGAGATAATGATATTGCTTTTAAAAAAACCCAAACAGCGTTGTCAGCAAGCTAATTAATTTGAGTCAGTATGTTTGACAAATACCCCTTAGGCTCTTTCAGTGCTATCTCCTACTGTTAACGTCCACTTGAGAGGGAAGGGAACAAGGCTATATCACATCAGTTCATTAAGTTTTAAATGTAGTCCCCTTTCCATTTCTGCATGAGTACAATGAGAGAACACTATGTGGTGCATTCATAAAGGCAGCTCATTGAGGGATAAACAAAATCTGCATGTGCGTGAAGGTACTGAATTCGGCAGGACTTAAAAATATTATGCAAATATGGAACTGCCCGGCAAAATATTTATGCCGCAGTAATTGTTATTGGGATGGTGTGCTGAATTAAAAAAAACAAATCTCCTGTCCTTAGCTACCAGAGAGGAAAACGGGCCAAATAAAGCTGTTGGGATGCAAACATTATGACTTCAATATATAGCTCTGAGATCAATTAGAATTTCCACTTGGTCACCTCACAATTCTGGCTTTGCGAAATAATACATCTTCCAAGGGTATCCAACCATTCCCTGTGCTTTCACATTTGGAGGTCCATCACTGTTATTTATCAGCGCCCTTACAAAGTGTTTAGGGCTCCAATATTCCTTTTGAACGTAAGCTGTCTTCTGGACTATAAGGCTTTCTGTGTCTGGTGCTGTGCAGATCCTAAACCCTGGAGTTTCCTCTTCACTTCTCCGTCGTTCTTTGAGAACTTACATCTTTGGTCAAGTTTTTGAGCCAATATCTCTCTGTGTGGTTCAGTGTCAAATGGTGTTTGATAACTCCACTGCCTTGGGATGTTTTATTACGTTATGGACGTTATAGAAAATGCAAGCTGTTGTTGCTTTGTTACAAATAAATGTTCCTTTATGGGCTCCCTAGATCTTGATATCTTCAACACAGGTAGCGTTGACATAACTGTCTCAACCTACCTGATGTGAAACACCGCATTTGGGGACAATAAAGATAAAATAATGTGTTATGCCTATTGCTTTCCACAAGCAGTGACCTCAAATAGCCTTCCTATAAGCAGTCTCCCTGGAGTAATTGAAATAATGAATCTTCACCATGTTCACATGAAACATACACAAGGATCTCAGGTTTAATCAAAAGAAATGGTGCCTCTTAAAGGGGAACTGGTCCCAAGTGACAATGACAGGACTTCCATTAAATGCTTGCTGCTCATACACCACATGTGTTACATTATTCTCTGTTGTTTGCCTTGCGTGTTTTCTCTTTTTCAATTATTCTTGTGACCAAATTACACCGGACTAACCGTTTCATTCCCCCCCTTGGTCGCCATGACAGCTCTCGTCTTGTGAAGCGACATTATAACGTTGAGGAATGAGGCTTGCTGCGCTAAGTCCAATTGATTATCAATCTCCTGCTGTGAGTGATGGTGGATGCACATAGGAGGCGGTTATAAATTAAATCATTTTACGCCACTTCACATTGAAAGGATAACATAGTAATCGAATAAACAATTAATCTATTTTATTCACAGAAGCAATAAGCAACAGCGAGAGGTCACAAGGAAAGTGCGGAGAAATGAGACATTGGAGTAATTGTAAAAACTGGCTTTACAATTTGTGTTCAATTCTTCTATAAACTCGTAATGTTTGCGCGAACATATGAGGATGATTATGATGCAGCAATACCTCTGATTTCCCATGAGCCCCTGCAAGTTATGCTCTTTACTATGCTGGCATCTTGTGCACTTACTGTGTTGATTCTCATGGAAGTTATTTCATTGTTACATCTGGGCTGACAGCTGCTGTATAACAATTGTGTGCAACTGCTGTTATCAGGATCGTTTCTTAACATTCTTAACACAAGATATCTGCAGGTGCAGCACTAAACAAGCAATGAACCATCGTGCCTGACAGAAAGAGACAAATAAAAGATTTGCATTTATATGGCACCTTTTGCCACCTCAGGCTATCCCAAAGCGCTTATAACTGAAGAAGCACATGTTGGCACTGTAGTAAGGCAAGGGAACATAATAGGCAATCTGCACACAGGACATCCCCATAAACAGCAGATGTATACAATGTTGGAAAATGGAAATGGTTGAAGGATGAACGTTTTGGGGAAAACCACCCTATTTTTCTTCCAGTAATGCCTTGGCAGTTCTTTCATCTCTCTGAGAGAGCAAATCATTTATGACCTCACAGGAAATATAGCACCTCCAACAGGTTACAGGTTGCCCTGTCAATAACGAGCCTCAGCTGAAAACCACTTAACTTTTCTACCGATAGAACTGTTCATTTACAAATTATAGGTTTGAGGAATGGAGTGATTAGAATAAACACAAAGGTGACCATCAACGTGGCCCCCATGCATGTGGAAATGGGTATGGTGCCATTAGTTAAAGATGAGAGAATCCCTAAGCCAGAATGAATCCATGAAGGGATGGCCGATGTAAGAATATCACTCCAGCTAATGGCCCTCAAGAAGCCGACATTCCATAAGTGTCCCGGTAAAGGCTGGGAGTCATAGACCCATTGAGTCATACAGCACGGAAACAGACCCTTCAGCCCAACGCGTCCATGCCGACCAGGTTTCCAAAACTGAACCAGTCCTGTTTGCCTGCATTTGGCCCATATCACTCTTAACCTTTCCTATGCATGCACCTGTCCAAATGTCTTTTCAATGTTGCAATTGTACCAGCCTCCACCACTTCCTCTGGCAGCTCAGTCCATTCACGCATCCCCCTCTGCGTGAAAAAAATTGCCCTTCAGGTCCCTTTTAAATCTTTCCCCTTTCACCTTAAACCTATGCCCTCTAGTTTTGAACTCCCCAACTTAGGGAAAGGATCTTTGCTATTCACCCTATCCATGCCCCTCATGGTTTTATAAATCTCTAATAAAGTCACCCATCCACCTCCTACGCTCCAGGGAAAGAAGTCCCAGCCTATCCAGCCTCTCCTGACAGCTCAAACCCTCCACTCTTGATAACATGCTTCTAAATCTTTTCTGCACACTTTCCAATTTAATAACCTTCCTATGGCTGGGAGCTCAGACAAGAGCCAAGAACAAGTACAAAGGTCATTAAGGAGCACTGGCCATCTTGCCGTGTAGCTCCTGGTGGTGGGTAAGGGGATAGCAGTCCTGGCTGAACTTGGACTTGAGAAGGGAGCACTGGCAGCACTGAGGCAATTTGTCCTGCTTCACTGACTATAGACTACCCTCCTGGTTGGATGACAGCTGTGGCCGTGATGTAGTAAAGGATCCCCCCCCCCGCTATCTGAAAGTAGAGTGCTCCCTGGAAATCTTTCGTAAGCTGAAAATGGCGTACAGCACAGATGCATGATTTGCATGATTTGTTTTTTTTGTAAAAGTGAAAATCCTCTTTGGATTCACGAAAACAGATACTAATGTCGGTCTTTCATAAAAGTGAACTGGTGTAAAGTGAACATTCCAAATGCGGGGGAGTCCTGTACTGTCAGGGGAGTGTTTGCATTTGCATCCACCTTGTGTCACCTCGACATGGTATTCCTATTTCTCTGTCAAATATAGTCCAGTATTGAAACCAATGCATTAATTTCTAAGTTGACGTGACAGTTATAATTGCCTCCAGGTCTTGATCACACGTTGCTGAATGTTCCTCTGACTGTGGTACTTATTTAAGAGATGTGGTCATGGGTCTAATGTACAAGCAGTGTCAAGGATATGGTTTCACACATCATGTGACTTCTGTTTGCTGGCTGTGTGAAGAAGAGTACTTGTGAGTACATACAGAACCCATCCTCGAATAAAGAATCCACCTCATTGTGGCACAGATCCCATTTTAAGAAATCTAGAATGGGAGGGGTTCATTCGTGAACCTGCCTCACAATTTACAGTAATAAGACCACGGTTGCTCTCAGTTCCACTTCCTGCACCCTGCAGATTCTTGACCCTCCTGTCTATCAAACTTTTAATAAATAAATACAATGACCCAGACTCCACTAGCTCCTGGGAAAGAGAATTCCACACTCAAATGATCTTCTGAGATAAAAAAAACTCTGCTCATCTCTGTCTTTAAAAATTCTCATATTTAAGGCTGTCCCCTGGCTTTAGTTTCCACCACCAGAGAAGACCTTCCACCCTCAGAGTCCTACATATTTCAATAAGATCACCTCTTGTCCAACAGGTATGGGCCTAACCCTGTTCAACATTCCTTCATCAGATGAACCCTTTATCCCAAGAATGAGTCAAGTGAACCTTTCTAAACTACTTCCAAAGCAATCCTATCCTTTTTTTCCAAAAAAACCGAGTCTGGACACAGGACTCGAAATGTGGTCTCACCAATGCCGTGTGCAACTACATTGAAACATCCCAACTTTTACATTTCTTGCCCCTTGTAATGAACAACAACATCCCGTTTGCTTCCCAAAACACTTGTTGCTTCTGTATACTAACTTCGGCACTTCATGCACCGGATGCCCAGATCCCTCTGTCCTACTGAATTCGTCAGTCTCCCTCCAACCGTACGACATGCTACTTTCCTTTTCTCCCTGCCAAAATAGACAAGTTCACATTTACTCACATTATACTATTGCCAATTTTCTTTTTGTCACACACTTATCTACATCTTATCCCAGACTCATTGCTTCCTCTTAACAACATCCTTTCCTACCTATCTAGGTGACATCAGCAAATGTAGCAACCTTGCAACCTTGCATTCAGGAAACTGAAGTAAAAATGATAGACAACAAATAAACAAAAGAACTATTCTTTTGTGTTTGGTGTTGCTCTGAGGATCACTAATTTTCAAAGTTACCTTGAAATACATGGAAGTTATAACAAGCTAACAGGTTTTGAGTCCAAGTATGTTGATACATACTTTCCACAAGAGAAAGCAGTTCTCATCTCATTTAAGTGTTCGCTTCCCAAACCTTTCTAACTCCATTTTCCTTCACACGCCTGTCCCATCTGGTTTGGAATGCTAATGGCAAAAGCCCTTATGTAATCTTTCATATAGTCCCATTCTTTCACAATTTTAAGCATTTCTATCCTATTGATAGTTTTAGGCAGATGTAGACAGCAGTGAAACTGTAGATATATCAAACAAAGTAAACGTTTAAGTGTTTACATTTTGGAGTTCATTTCTGGGATGGAGGCAACATTGGCAGGCCACCTCTATGACCCACCTCCTGTTATTTATATACATCGCTCCACTACTGGTGCTGTGCAGTCAGCAGTCATTGACAACTCTGAAAGCTCCCTCCCAAATCTCTCTGCCTTTCTGCCTTTTTTCTTCTTTTAAGACATTCTTTCAAGCCTAACTCTCTGATTATCTGTCTTAACATTGCCTTATTTTGTTTTATAACAATCCTGTGAAGTACCTCTGAAAGTTTTATTACAATGTAAACGTTGATGTCATTTTTGGTGTGCTTTATTAGTTGAGGTTAATGTTTTCTTTGAAGGAGAAGGGGTACAGTATTTTATACGCTGATTTCTTGATCAGTCTGTCAGATGCTGTTTCAAGCTGGTATCTATAATGTTAGTAAGGCTTGCTGTTTCGGTATCTGTGAATTAACTGCTGAACATAAAAAATAAACTGTCCTTCCTTAATTGCAGAACAAGTAGACATATAGTGCAAGCTGTGGTTCAGGATCAACACTAGTGCCTCAGGGCAAGAATTAAAGAAGTTTCTTGAAAGTCAGAAAAGGGGTAAACCGCAAATACTAGGAACCTCCCTGTGTCCTTTCATCATTAGGATTCTCATTGCTAACTACCATGCATCTAAGTCTGAAAGTTTTATGTGCTCAAGGCCAGCTGCAGAGATACAAGCAGATAAAACACTGAGGGACAACCACATTGACAGAGGTGCTGTTTTTCTCGTGAGATATTGAACCAAAGGTCATAAAATCATCGAGTCATAGAGTCCTACAGCACGGAAACAGACCCTTCAGCCCAACCAGTCCATGCCAACCATAATACCAAACTTAACTGGCCCCACCTGCCTGTGCTTGGTTGATACCCTTCCAAACATTTCTCATCTATGTACTTACCTAAATGTCTTCTAAAAGTTGTAACTGTACCTGCATCCATCATTTCCTCTGGGAGTTCATTCCACAAACCACTCCCTGTGTAAAAAATTGCTCCACATGACTTTTTTGGATCTTTCTCTCTGTCCCCTGGTTTTGAATCCTTCCACCCTAGAGAAAAGAGCCTTGCTATTCACCATATCTATACCCCTCATGATTTTATAAACCTAAATAAGGTCAACTCTCAATGTCTTACGTACCAGTGAAAATAGCCCCAGCCGACCCAGTCTCTCCTTATAACTCAAACCCTCTATTCCTGGCAACATCCTGGTAAATCTCTTCTGAACCCTCTTCAGCTTAATAATATCCTTCCTGTAACAGGGTGCCCAGTACTGCAGAAGGCATCACACCAATGTCCTGTACAACCTCAACATGGTGTCCCAGCTCCTATACTCAAAGGTCTGAGCAACGAGCAACAAACAATAATGTCTGTCCACTCAGGCAGGTATTAGATATTTCATGACACTGTTCAGGAAGTGCAGGGGAATGGAACCTGCGTGCACTGCATATCCGATGATCCATTCTGCCCATGCATTCAAAACTCCCTCCTTTGAGTGTTCTCCGAAATGCCACTACAAGGAACAGCAGCAGGATAAGTAAAAACAAATAGTTCACAATGAAAGCTTGCGAAACAGGCATTGTTGCTGTTTTTAAAAAACAGCAAATATGGAAAGGATAAAGAATGCTGAAAAGAAGCTTGTGTAGGAGTCTATGTGTGGGAGGACAATCATTTCATCAGCATCCTGTTCAGTCAGTATACAATGAAAACAGTTTGGATGATACACTACAGTACACAAATTACATGGAAAGTTCAGCTAAGTGTGCTAAGTGTGGGAGACAACAGTGCACATAAAATCCAAGGAATAAAGCACTTTTGCACCAAGCAAAAGATTATAATTTTAATGCCCTAGATTATTTATATAAATGATTTTGATGTGGATATAGGAGGTATACTTAGTAAGTTTGCAGATGACACCAACATTGGGGGTGTAGTGGACAGTGAAGAAGATTATCTCAAAGCGCAATGGATCAAGGAGTGACAGATGGAGTTTAATGTGAGGTAAATGTGAGGTCTTCCAGTTCGGAAAGGCAAACCAGGGCAGTATTTATACACTTAATGGTAGGGTCCTGGGGACTGTTGCTGAACAAAGTGACCTTGGAGTGCAGGTTCATACCTCCTTGAAAGTGGAGTCGCAGGTAGATAGGACAGTGAAAAAGGCGTTTGGTATGCTTTCCTTTATTGGTCAGAGTATTGAGTACAGGAGTTGGGAGGTCATGTTGCGGCTGTACAGAACATTGGATAGGCCACTGTTGGAATATTGTGTGCAATTCTGGTCTCCTTCCTGCTGGAAGGATATCATGAAACTTGAAAGGGTTCAGAAAAGATTTACAAGGATGTTGCCAGGGTTGGACAGTTTGAGCTATTGGGAGAGGTTGAATAGGCTGGGGCTGTTTTACCTCCAGCATTGGAGGTTGAGGGGTGACCTTATAAAGGTTTATAAACTCATGAGGGGCATGGATAGGATGAATAGGCAAGGTCTTTCCACCAGAGTAGAGGAGCTGAAAATTAGAGGACATAGGTTTAAGGTGAGGGTGAAAGATTGAGAAGGGACCAAAGGGGCAACTTCTCCACACAGAGGGTGGTGCATGTATGGAATGAGCTGTCAGAGGAAGTGGTGGAAGCTGGTACAATTACAACATTTAAAAGGCATCTGGATAGGTATGTGAATAGGAAGGGTTTGGAGGGATATGGACCAAGTGCTGGAGGCTTGTGACTAATGGAGTGCCTCAGAGGTTGGTGTTGGGCCTATTACTGTTTGTTATCAATATCAATGATTTGAATGAGAATGTACAAGGCATGATTAGTAAGTTTGGTGATGACACTAAAATAGGCGATATCATGGACAAGGAGGAAGGTAATCAGAAATTGCAGCAGGATCAACTGGGGAAGTGGGCCAAGAAATGACAAATGGAGTTTAATATAGATAAGTGTGTGATCTTGCATTTTGGAAAGTCAAATTAAGGTAGAGGTTTCATGATGAATGGTGTAGTGGAGCAGAGGGATCTTGGAGTTCAGGTTCACAGTTCACTGAAAGTTGAGTCACAGATAGACAGAGCAATGAAGAAGGTTTTTGGCACATTGGCCTTCATCAGTCAGGGCATTGAATATAGAAGCTGGGAAGTTATGTTGCAGTTATACAGGACATTGGTGAGGCCGCACTTAGAGTATTGTGTTCAGTTTTGGTCATCTTGCTATAGGAAGGATGTTACTAAACTGGAAAGAATTCAGAAGAAATTTACAAGGATGTTGTCAGGACTCAATGGTCTGAGTAAAAGTGAGAGGTTGGACAAGATAGGACTCTTTACTTTTGAGTGTAGGAGACTGAGGGGGGATCTTACAGAAGTGTATAAGATCATGATGGGCATGGATAGGGTGAACGTATTCAGTCTTTTTCCCAGAGTTGGGGGATCAAGGACTAAAGGGCATCAGTTTAAGGTTGGGGGGAAAGAATAAAAGGGAACCTGAGGGGCAACGTTTTTACACAGAGGGTGGTATACATACGGAATGAGCTGCCAGCAGAAGTGATTGAGGCGGGTACATTAACAACATTTAAAAGGCATTTGGACAAATACAAGGATAGGAAAGGATTAGAAGGATATGGACCAAGTGCAGGGAAACGGGGTTAGCGTGGTTGGACATTTTGGTTGGCATGGACCAGTTTGGGCCAAAGGGCCTGTCTCTGTGCTGTACGACTCTAAGACTCTCAATGGGATGAGATTAATTTGGGATATCTGATCAACATGGACGAGTTGGACCAAAGATCTGTTTCCATGCAATACGTCTCTATGTCCCCAAGACTCAATTTCTTTTAAATTTTGAAATCTGTTTAGTATTAAGTTAGGACCAAGTTTCCTGAACAAGGCCATTGAGGGTCATGGAATGACTACAATAGGTAAGTACAGACATCGTTTTTTTTGCCAACACTAGGCAAGTTTCGGACACTGTATCCAATCATTAAAACTGTCTTCCCCAATAACAGTACGGGTACTGGTCTTCTTCAAGTAACTGGCGCTGTCTTTCAAAAGCTAGATCTGTGTTTTTGGGAGAGTATGTCAATATATGCACTTTAATTGTAACACAGAAAAGTTTGATAACCATTGGTTTGGAAATTTAGTGAATGGCTTTCCAACTGGCGCCATCATGAAAGGTTTTGCAGGAAACAAATGTATGATTAAAATTGGACAGTTTTCATTACAAAACAGCTGTAACCCATTCCCATATGCTACTTATTGGAAATGGCAGACATGTGTGAAAATGACTCAAAACTGCTTTGACAATTGGATGCAGTTAAGTCAGCAATGAGTGTGTTTATAGAGACTTAGAGAATGCAAGTCCACACTGACATGCTTCACATTGTGAACAGCAAGTGGTGAAACCTTTCATTGCTCTTTGAAATCAACATTCCTGACTCTGTTATTGTTTACATAGGTTGCATGTGATCTACAATAAATGCAAAGATATCTACCTTGCATCTCCATCCAGAACTTTCCGCACAGCAAAAATTGCAGTAATGCGACAATGTTTCCAAATCTTTCCTTGGCTCTCCACTATCACCCAGATTTCTTGTAGTTCCTTAGCTCACTGAACACCTTCACGCATTTACTGTTGCAATTCCATTTATTTTTCTTCACCCCATTTTCTCCGCCTCAGCTTTGCCAAAGCTTTTCGCCACCATTGCTATATTTTCCAATGTAGCCAACACTTTATTTGTTATTTCTCTGTGACATGCTACTGTTGATGAGGTTACATTTGAGGTGGAGCTAGTCTTCCCCAAAAGTGAGAAATGGACTCATGGTGACAGCAGTCTATAAAATACTTATTTTTATTTGGCTGGACTCACAATAGAAAGACAGCGGCTACAAGAGGTCAGAGGCTAGGAATATGACAGCGAGTAATACACCTCCTGACTCCTCAAAGCCTGTCCACCATCTATAAGGCTCAAGTCAGGAGTGTGATGGAATTCTCCCCACTTTGGGTGCCGCCCCAACAACACTCGAAAAAGCTTGACACCATCCTAGACAAAGCAGCCACTTGATTGGCATTACATTTACAAGCATCCACTGCCTCCAGCACCGACACTCAGTAGCAGCAGCGTGTACTACCAATAAGATGCACTGCAGAAATTCACTAAAGGTAATCAAACAGCACCTTCCAAATTCACAACCAATTCCATTTAGAAGGTCAAGGGCAGCAGACGTATCAGAACACCATCATCTTCAAGTTCTCCTCCAAGCCACTCAGCATCCTGACTTGGAAATATATCACCGCTCCTTCATTGTTGCTGGGTCAAAATCCTGGAATTCCCTCCCCATGGGCATTGTGGGCCAACCCACAGCAGGTGGACTGCAGTGGTTTGAAAAGGTAACTCACCACCACCTTCTCAAAGGCAACTAGGGACTGGCAATAAATGCTGGCCCCAGCCAGTGACACCCACATCCTACAAAATGAGTAAAATAAAATAAAATATTAGCCTCAATTCTGCCACTGAGAAAATACTGCAGTCCATTATTATGAAGGAAGTAACAGGACGTTTAAAAAAACATCAGGCAGAGTCACCAGGGTTTTACGAAACAGAATTTGCAATTGATAAAGTAATTGGAGTCTTTTGAAGTTGTAATAAACAGGGTGAATCAAGGAAAAGTATCAGATGTAGTGTATTTGGGATTTCCAAAGGCATTTGAGAAGATCCACATCAAAGGTTATACAGTACAAGGGCTCATTGTTTCAAGTGATGTGTTTTAATGTTGCCATGAGCTACAAATGAAAGCAAGTTACAACAGCAGTAGAAGTTAAATGACTACAACAAACCAGTTAGTGCACTATATTCAACTGTATTTCTCCAAACAGTCCCTCATCCATAACAAATAAAAAAACAAAAATAATCCATGCATTATCATTTACAGTTGCAATTAAATCCAATTTAAAAGTGGTCAACAAAAAAAATCTATCGTTCATGAACAACGCTTTGAAATTTCTTGTCTGTTCTGCTTTCATCAGTCTCTGCACATGAACTGCAACCATTATCTCTGCAGTGCTTGAGCCTTTTAATGACACTTGTATGAATTGTTGTTGACAGTTTGTCTGGCATCTGCACATTCCTGGGCTGATATTCCTTCCCTGGGAAATTTTTACCCAAGATGAGTGTTTGACCAGAGCAAATGGTTCTGATTTAATGTCACTACTGGATTGGAGATTTCCAGACCATGTGAGTTGTTGTCACTAGCTTTTGGATTCAAGTCAAATCCATTTGTTGTTTTGTCTTCCATGACTGCTGCTCATCCTTAATAGTGAGCATGAGAAGGTGCTCACACATTGTTGACAAATTAGGCAAGAATTTACTAAATAGTTCATGAACCCAACGAATTGTTGCACTGCTTTCATGGTCTGTTGGTCACTATATCTCTGCAGAGGAAGGGAGGACTGCACATGCTGTAGATCAGAGTTGAGAGTGTGGTGCTGGAAAAGCACAGCAGGTCAGGCAGCATCCCAGGAGCAGGAGAATCAATGTTTCAAGCAAGAGCCCTTCATCAGAAATTTGGGCTGACCTGCTGTGCTTTTCCAGCACCACACTCTCGACACTATATCTCTGCCACAGCTCTCAGCTTGTCAGAATCCAGAGAGAGCCCTTTTGCTGTCAATGGACTTAAATCAGGCATCTTCAATTATATCCTTCCATCCTTCGGCCTCAGATTCATCTGCTGAACTGTCTCTAAAAGTCACACTAGATTTTGCTAGAGGTCGGTGGAGGCTTCTGCTATTGTGTCTCCACATCTTTAGTCTAGCAGATCTTCCATGATAGCTTCCAATTTGGGAGGCTTACTGACTATCTTTTGGAGCAGTGGAAATTCCAAACGGCGTTCACATCATCTGCGTCTCCTGAATGAGATACAGAATGCAGTTAGAAAGCTTCAGCTATTACCCTGTCCACTTGCCAATTAACTAGCCCGCCCATCGAAGGTAATAAAGAATTTCGTCTTGTGAAAAATGTTGTGCCAAAGTTTCTTCAAAAGTAGGCATAAAGATCTCTTAAAAGCTCCATTGAGGACCATTCAATCTATGTGTAGCATGGTGGCTCAGTGGTTAGTGCTGCTGCCTCACAGTGCCAGGGACCTGGGTTTGATTCCAGCCTTGGGCAACTGTCCGTGTCGAGCTTGCACATTCTCCCTGTGTCTGTATGGGTTACCTTTAGGTGCTTCACCTTCCTCCTGAAGTCCAAACATGTGTGGATTGTCCATGCTAAATTTCCCAAAGTATACAGGGATAAGGTAGCTGGGTGGGATACTCCTCTGAGCCAAATGGTCTGCTTCCACCCTCTGATATATACTCTTGGTTTCCCAGATTTTTGCTAGCTACCAAGCTGCAAATCTAATCTCTGGGAGTTATCACGTTATTGATTATTCCCTCATTTATCACCTTTAGACCTGAAAATGCCAACCTATTATATGTTGTTGAATAACTGACCGGCTGACAGCTCTGCAGCAGCCATCTTTGAAGGCTTCTTTTGCCTCTTTCATGTTAATCACGTGCATGCAAAGCAATTCACCTTCTTGTAGTTAGAGCACTGTTTTCCCCCCACTTTTCTATAAGACACTAAAGGGGATTGACAAAGTCGACATAGAAAGGCTGATTCCCCATGTGGAACAATCTAGAATTACAGGTCATAGTTTTAGGGCAAGGGGTAGCAGAATTAAAACAGAGATGAGGAGGAATTACTTTTCTCAAAAGGTCGTGAATCTGTGAAACTCATTTTCCCAGAGTGCAGTGTATGCTGGAAAATTGAGTGAATATAAGGAAGAGATCGACAGGTGTTTAATCATTAACATGCTGAAGGGGAATAGAGTGCAGACAGAGAGTGACATTGAGGCCTGAACTGACTACTCCTGCCCCTCGTTCACTTTATGTTGTCCTTGGCAAGATGTGCGTCCTGCACCCTGGTCTTGATCTTCCTGCATAAAAGCAAAATGCTGCAGATCCTGGAAAGCTGGAATAAGAATAGAAAATGCTAGAGAAACTCAGCAGGTCGGGCAGAATCTGTGGAGAGAGAAACAGAGATAATATTTTGAGTTTAATGTGACTCTTCTTCAGACCGTGAATCATCTGTGGTCCTTATGCAAATATTTCTTTTTTGTTCTAATATACTATTCACATTCAGCCTGGAATGATTTGCCCTTATTGTGAAGCCTCACTGCACTCATGTTAATATGTTATAGCTGATAATAGATAAACCCAAAACATCGACATGTGTTTCTTGAAAGTAAATTTCATTCTTCTCAGCAAATATGCTCCCCTAGTTTGTTTCCTTATGCTTGTCTCCAATGAGATTATCTTCCATTTGTTTAAACTCATAGTCTTGAGATAGTTGTGTCCATGCAGTAACACAGAGTCATAGAGTCATAGAGATGTGCAGCATGGAAGCAAACCCTTCGATCCAACTTGTCCATGACCAGATATCCTAAAGTAATTTATTGCCATTTGCCAGCATTTGGCCCATATCTCTCTAAACCCTTCCTATTCATATTCCCATCCAGACACCTTTCAAATGTTGCAATTGTACTCGCCTCCACCGCTTCCTTTGACTACTCATTCCATACACGCACCACTCTCTGTGTGAAAAAGTTACCCCTTATGTCCCTTTTAAATCTTTCCCCTCTCACCCTAAACCAATGCCCTCCACCCTGGGAAGAGACCTTGTCCATTTACTCTATCCATGCCCCTCATGATTTTATAAACCTCTCTAAGGTCACCCCTCAGCCTCCAATCTCTAGGGAAAATTACCCCAGCCTATTCAGCCTCTCCCTATAGCTCAAACCCTCCAACCCTGACAACATCCTTGTAAATCTTTTCCACATCCTTTCACGTTTCACAGCATCCTTCCTATAGCAGGCAGACCAGAATTGCATGCAGTATTCCAACAGTGACCTAACCAATGTCCTGTACAGCTGCAACATGACCTCCCAATTTCTATACTCAATGCAGTGACCACTGACAGATAGGTCAGTAATCCCTGTCTCCCCCAAGCTCTGTCACTGAACACATACCATTCAGAAAAGCACTCCTAGAGGATTTAAAGTTTGTATTTTCAGAGCAATTAAATTGTTTCCTGTATGGGCTGCCTGCTCATCAGTGCGGTTTAAGTGCAATACAATTTATGGCATTGTTTCCCCAGCATTGATAACGGGGTTCCTGATGAAGCGCTTGTGCTGAAAACGTCGACCCTTCTGCACCTCGGATGCTGCCTAACCTGCTGTGCTTTTCCAGGGCCTCACTTTCCAACTCTGAATCTCCAGCATCTGCAGTCCTTACTTTCTCCGAACAGGATTGCTAACCTTATTTGCTCAGTTTTTAAAATTAGTCCTGTTGCTATTACATAATTTGCTACTACGTGAAAAAAATTCAATTCTGACTCATCACTCCTTTCATTTCCACAGTATATAGACCGCGTCATTTTATATTTTCATACCTTTGAAATGAACAAGAACTGTCTTAGAACCCGGGGATTTACATGAATAGCTACATGCTTTAAAAAGAAGGAATTTGATACCTATTGTGGACATTGTTGGCAAGCTGTGAGTTCCAGTGATGTGCAACTGAACTGGAGCAGAAGTGTTGCTTCCAAGTGAAGCTAACTCGTTTGTGGACTGTTGGCTAATTATCAATGACGAATGTCCTCTATATGCCGACAGCTTTAGGATTGGTTACCAGTTGCTGAACAGCTTGGGCCATGAAAGAGTTAACAAGAGTTCAGTATTCTACAGTAAGTTACTTTAACCAGAAGAAAGCAAGTGTACCGGTCCTTCAGCAGTTAACACCATTCGATCAGTCAGAGACCTTTCATAAAGGAGCCTGCTACCCTGTGCCTCTTGCAACTTGTTGAAGCATTTGAGAAAAGTTTAAGGAAAAACGTTGAGATCAGAAAGAAACAACCTCATAGAACTTATGAAAAAAGAGCATGGAACTTTTTTTCGGTTTTCCCTCTGTCTGTGTGTGTCTCTGTGCGCATCTCTGTTTAATCCCATAACCCATAATAAATAGTGATTCTTATCGAATGCAGAGATCTGGTCCATACTTTTAATCATCCTGGGTCTGAAAATTAGGTTGTTTGGGGATTTTGCATACTTTTAAAAGGCTCAGTGGTTAGCACTGCTGCCAAAGACACAGGTTCGATTCCAGCCTTGGGCAACTGTCTGTGTGGAGTTTGCACATTCTCCTCGTGAGTTTCCTCCCACAGTCCAAAGACGTGCAGGTCAGGTGAACTGGTCATGCTAAATTGCCCATACAGTTCAGGGATGTGTAAGTTAGGTACTTTAGTCAGGTGGAAATGTAATAGGGGAATGGGTCTGGGTGGGTTACTTTTCGAAAGGTCGGTGTTGACTTGCTGGGTCGAAGGACCTGTTTCCACACTCTAGGGATTCTATGATTCTAAAGTTCAACTTTTGTAAAGACTCGTGAGAATAATGGGGCTTGACGTCCAGTGCCTGAGTAAGTCTTGACAACAGCAGAAGGGAATGGAAACTCTGCAGAAACTCTGAAACACCCCAACATGGCAACCTGGAAAGACCACATCTTTTTATTTCCTTTATATTTGGACTGTGGCTTAAAATGGAAGATACTCCTTCAAGCCCTCAAGCCAAATAAATGGTCAAAACATTAAAGATTGTGTTAGTAAAGCACGTTGCAATGTTGCAGTTTACTGGAACCGTGAGAGCAGAGCTGATGGGTTCTGAACTAAAATGAAACTGTTTGGCAACCATGTTCTGGTTGGCTCCTGACCAAGTGGCCATGGCTTGTGTGGTGTCAGTTCAGGAGAGAACCACACAGCCCTGTAAAGAGAACGCATCAGGAAATAAAAACAATGCATGTCTCTCTCTATCTCTCTCTCTCTCTTAGAGGTAGCAGAAAGTGTCCTAGTTGCTTTCTACTCACCTTTTGCAAATCCCCCAAATGAAGGAATAACACACATTCAAACACAGTGAAAGAATGAATTCTAAATCAGTGAATGAAAACCTTGACTTGCAAACAACCTTGTGGGAACAGGAAAGAGCTAAAAGGAACGGAAAGGATTAGAAAGAAAGCAACTCTATGAATCCTGAGGTCCAGGCTGGTGCTATTGAACTGTGTTTACCTGATTTATTCATTCTTTTCATCCTGAATACCCAATATCCATGTCTTGACTGTCTTTGTGTCAGTCTCTTTGTAAAGGGGGAAGGGGTGTTAAGGAGGAGTGTATTTTATGATGTAGAATTGTAAAATTACCAACTCATATTTCCCTTTGACAGCGGGCCTGATAGATGGATTCTATGGATGGGAGGTTGGCCTTTGTGATTGTCCAGGCCGAGTTCACCACTCTCTGTAACTGTCTCCGATCTTGAATGGTACAGTTTGCTGTTGGTTATTGAATTGAATTAGATTGAATCGATTGAATTGAATTTATTGTCACATGTACCATGGCACAGTGAAAAGCTTTGTCTTGCGAGCAATACAGGCAGATCACAGAGTTAAATAGCATAGATAAGTAAATAATAGGTAAACTGCGGCAAAAACCAAAACGCAGGTACAGGCAAATGATAAGAGTTTGTGAGTCCATTCAGTATTCTAACAACAGTAGGGTAGAAACTGTTGCGAAACTGGCTGGTGTGTGTGTTCAGCTTCTGTACCTTCTCCCTGATGGTAGAGGTTGTAGAAAAACATTGCCAGGGTGGGATTGATCTTTGAGAATGCTGGCGGCCTTTCCTTGACAGCGGGCCTGGTAGATGGATTCTATAGATGGGAGGTTGGCCTTTGTGATTGTCCAGGCCGAGTTCACCACTCTCTGTAACTGTCTCCGATCTTGAATGGCACATTTGCCATACCAGGTAGTGATACATCCAGACAGAATGCTCTTGATGGTGCACCTATAAAAGTTGGCAAGGGTATTTGCTGTCATGCCAAATTTCCTCAGCTGCCTGAGGGAGAAGAGACTTTGTTGGGCCTTTGTAACCAGCGCGTCCACATGAAGAGTCCAAGAAAGCTTGTTGTGGATGACCACTCCCAGGAGTTTGACACTCTCCACTCGTTCCACCTCTGTGCTGTTAATGTGTAGGGGGGGCATGAGTAACATCCCACCAAAGTAAATAATGAGTTCCTTGGTTTTGCCAGCATTGAGAGCTAAGTTGTTCTCAGTGCACCATTTTTCCGGGTCTTCTACTTCCCATCTGTAGTCTGTTTCATCGCCATCTGAGATTCGACCGACTATGGTGGTGTCATCAGCAAACTTGTAAATGGCATTCGTCTGGTATTTGGCGACACAGTCATGGGTATACAGTGAGTACAATAGGGGACTGAGTACGCACCCCTGGGGGGCTCCAGTGTTGAGTGTTAGTGGGGATGAAATATTAGCCCCAGTCTTCAATGATTGTGACCTCTGGGTCAGGGAACTGAGGATCCAGTTGCAGAGAGTGGTGCTTAGTCCCAGGGGATAATAGTGTTGAGGGCTGAACTGTAGTCCATGAGTTCTTACGTAGCTGTTCTTGGTGTCAAGATGTTCTAGGGAGGAGTGAAGGGCAAGTGATATGGCATCAGACGTGGATCTATTGGTCCGATAGGCAAATTGGAGTGAGTCAAGAGTCATGAGGAGGCTGGAGTTGATTAATGCCATGACCAGCCTTTCAAAGCACTTCATGACCACCGAAGTTAGAGCCACTGGGCGGTAGTCATTGAGACATGCTGCATGAGCCTTTTTAGGCACAGGGATGAAGTCCCTCTTGAAACAGCCGGGACAGTGGCCTGCTGCAGGGAGAGGTTGAAGCTGTTCAGGAAGACCTCTGCCAGTAGGTCCGCATGTGCTCTGAGCACACGGACTGGTACTCATTCTGGTCCCATCACTTTCCTTGGATTCACCCGAAGGAAAACTGGTCTGACCTCTGGTGCAGTGACTGTTGGGATAGGTTCATTGGAATAAGTGTTACCCCTCCGCTGAAATTCTGCTCAAAGAGAGCATAGAAAGTGTTGAGACAATCTGAAAGTGATGTGTCATCATGTGCTATCTTGCAGTGTCTCTTTTTAGAACCTGTGATGCCATTCAACCCTTGCCATAGTCGCCGGGTGTCTGTCTGGGTCTCTAGTTTGGATTGGTATTGGTCCTTGGCTGTCTTAATGGTCATACTTGGATTCCTTATATTTGAGTGGGTCTCCTGATTTGTTGGTAATAAACAGTGTTCTTTGTTAAGTCCAGAAACCCAGTGAGCATTTTCTTCCAGCCTGAGTTCATCAGTCAGGCAAATTGGGGACTTTGGGTATTTTGACTAAATCTTTTCACATTTGTAAGGAATCTGAGAATAGTGGGGCTTGATCTCCAGTGCACCAGCCCAGTAACATGACAAGATCTTTTTAAAATGTCTTACCTACTTGTGGGCATGGGTACTTCTGGCTGGGCCAGCATTTATTGCCCTGCCCTTGTTGCCCTTGAGAAAGTGGTGGTGAGCTTCCTTCTTGAACCACTGCAGTCCGTTGGTGTGGATAGACCCATAAGGAAGCAATGTATTTCCAAGTGGCTTGAAGGGGAACTTGCAGGTGGTGGTGTTCCCATGTATCTGCTGTCCTTGTCCTTCCAGATGGAAGTAATTTTGGGCTTGGAAAGAACTAAAGAACTTTGGTAAATTTCTACAGAGCAACACGTGCATGAAATGCACTGCTGCTACTGAGCATCAGTGGTGGAGGGAGTGAAAGTGGTGCCAATCAAATGGGCTGCCTTGTCCTGGATGGTGTCAAGCCTCTTAAGTATTTTTGAAGCTTCAAACACCCAGACAAGTGGGGAGTATTCCAATACATTCCTGTACCTTTTAGATGATAGATAAACTTTGGGGAGCTGAGAGGTGAGTTACTCAGAGCAGAATCATAGAATCCCGACAGTGTGAAAACAGGCCCTTCGGTCCAACAAGTCCATACCAACCCTCCGAAGAGTAATCCACCCATACCCATTCCCCTACATTTCCCCATGGCTCAAGCACCTAGTCTACACACCCCTGAACACTATGGGCAATTTAGCATGGCCAATTCACCTAACCTGCCCATCTTTGGATTGTGAAAGGAAACTGGAGCATGTGGAGGAAACACACACAGACACAGGGAGAATGCGCGAACTCCACAAAGTCACCCAAGGGTGGAATTGAACCCGGGTTCCTTGTGCTGTGAGGCAGCAGTGCTAACCACTGAGCCATCCCTCATAGCTCTGCTCTTGTTGTTTCAGTACTGATATGCCATCCTAGGATGTACCTCAGCAATTTTCCACATTGTTGGGTAGATGCCAGTATTGTAAATATACTGGAACTACTTGGCTATGGGAATGGCCAGTCCTGGAGGAGAAGTCTTCAGTACTATTGCTGGAATATTGTTATGACCTGTGCAGCATACAGAGCCTCCAACTGCTTTTTAATATTATGTAGATTGGCGGCAGCCTGTCTCCTGTGATGCTGAGGACCTCTGGAGGAGGCTGAGATGGATCAGCCATTCGCCATTTTTGGCTGAAGGTTGTGGTGAGTGTTTCAGTCTGGTCTTTTGCACTGATTTGCTTGACTCCCCCTAGATGAGAATGTGAGGGATGTTTAACCTTAATTCTAACTCTCCTCCTGTTGGTTATCTAACTGTCCAACATCATTCTTGGCTGGATGTGGCAGGACTGTGGAGCCTGGATCTGATTTGTTGCATGAGGTATTGTTTAGCTCTGTCTGTTGTATGCTGCTTGTGCTATTTGTTATGCAAGTGGCCTTGTGTTCTAACTTCACCAGGGTGACACCTCATTTAAAGCATGCCTGGTGCTAGATTGAGATCAAGTAAACTTTCCCCCCCCTTTTTATGATTCTCTCCCCAATTGCCACAGACCCAATCTAGCAGCTATTTCCTTCAGGACTCAGCCAGACCAGTAAGTAGTGGGGCAACTGAGGCACACATGGTGGTGGACATTGAAAACCCCCACATTCTGTGCCCTTGCCAACTTCAGTGATTCTTCCAAGTGGTGTTCAACACTTGGGGGTGAGGTGAAGGGGTCATGATAGTGACAGGCTGCTTTCTTGCTTATTTCTGACCTGATGCCATGTGTCTCTGATGCCTCAGTGGTTAACACTGTTGTCTCACAGTACCATGGACCCAGGTTCAATTCCACCCTTAGGTGACTGTCTGTGTAGAGTTTGCACATTCTCCCTGTGTCTGCGCGAGTTTCCTCCAACTGCTCTGCTTTCCTCCCACAGTGCAAAGATGTGCAGGTTAGATGGATCGGCCATGCTAAATTGGCCAATGTGCAGGATAGGTGTATTAGCCATGGGAAATGCAGTGCTGTAGGATAGGGGGATTGAGTCTGGGTAGAATGTTTTTTGGAGGGTCAGCGTGAATGTGATGGCTGAATGGCTTACTTCCTCATTGTAGGGTTTCTATGACTTCATGCGATCCAGAGTCATTGCTGAGAACTACCAGGGGATCTCCCTCCTGATTGGATACTAGCATGCCACCACATCCCCTGGTCTGTCCTGCGAGTGGAACAGCATCTTGCCAGGGATGATGATGCCCGCATTTGGGATGGCATTTGTAAAGCTAAGATTCCTTGGGTAGGACTAAGTTGTTGCAAGACTGCTTTGTGAGACAGCTCTCCCGATTTTGGGTCAGATGTTAATAAGGAGGGCTTTGAAGCATCCACAGGGCTGGTTCGAGATGGTCATTGCCTTGGCCAATACCAATTGGTCCATTAGGCTTTGTAACTGGTGAATATAACAGACAGCAGTTACATCTACATTGCACAGGGGTGGAGTCACATCTAGGCCACACAGGTAAGACATTAATGAACCAGGTGGGTTTTTTTCTGAACAATCCACACTAGTTTCATCAGAGTTAATTCCAGGTATTTATTGAATTCAAATTTCACCAGTCATTACGGTAGGATTTGGAACTGTAACGTTACCAACACACTCGTCCTGTGAAGTATAGAAGACCGCAGCACACTCCTGACTTGTGCCTTGAAGATGATGAGAAGATCTTGAGGAATCCAACACAAATTCCCAGATTCTCAGTGGCGACATGGAGCTGCTGGAACTTTGTGAAATTCCATCTGGTTCATGAATTTCTGTCAGGAGACACATCTGTTGGCCTAACCCATCTGCCTTACACGTGACTCCAGACCTGCAGTAACGTGATTCATTCCTACATGCCCTCTGAAATGGCCAAAGTTGCCACTGAGTGGTTTCAAACACCAACAGAAGAGGCAAATAATCAGTAGCAGTGACTTGCTTACTGACGTTCAGTTTGGATCCTGCCAGGGTCACTCAAGGCCTCATTACAGCCTTAATTCAAACTAAGGGAACATTTCTATGGCATGTGGCCAGGAAAGGCAGGTTTAGAGGCTTTTGATGTGGGTGGTGACACAAGCAGTTAGAGGGCAATAGCTCGGGTCAGGGCTCTTTCCTCTTCCGTGCTTGTTAGGGAGATACCAAATTTTCTTTCTTTACAGTTGCGTTCAATTCTGCTCGCCGCATTACAGGGAGGATATGGAGGCTTTGGAGAGTGTACTGAAGAAGTTTATCAGGATACTGCCGGGATTAGAGAACATGGGCTAAAAGGATAGGCTAGATAAACTCAAGTTGTTTTCTCTGGAGTGGAGGAGGCTGAGGGGAGACCTTACAGAAGTTTAAAAAGTTATGAGAGGCACAGATAGGGTTGACAGTCAGAATCTTTTCCCCTAAATTGTAATGTCTAATACGAGAGGGCATGTATTGAAGGTGAGGGGGGGAAAGTTCAAAGTAGAGGTGAGGGGCAGGTTTTTACACAGAGGGTTGTAGGTGCCTAGAACACGCTACCAGGAGTGGTGGTAGAGGCAGATATGATAGGGGCATTTAAAGGGCTTTTAGATAGGAACATGAATAAGCAAGGAATGGAGGGTTACAGACCAAGGGCAGACAGAGGGATTAGTTTAGTTTGGTGTCATGTCCAACACAACACTGTGGACCAACGGGCCTATTCCTGTGCTGTACTGTTTGATGTTCTATGTGGGAATTCTCCTGCATAAAACCCACTCTGTAGTCGACAAAACTGTGGATGCAAGTTAAGGTCAGCACAAACCATGAAAAGGGGTCAAAAATGATTTACAGGGATGTTGCCAGGGTTGGAGGGTTTGAGCTATAGGGAGAGGCTCAATAGGCTGGGTCTGTTTTCCCTGGAGCTGAGGGGGTGACCTTATGGAGGTTGATCAAATGGGAAAGGATAGGTTGAATAGTTAGGAATTTTTTCCCCCAAGGTAGGGGAGTCCAAAACTAGAGGGCATAGGTTTAAGGTGGGAGGGAAATAATTTAAAAGGGACCTAAGAGGCAACATTTTCACTCAGAGGATGGTACCTGTATGGAATGAGTTGCCAGAGGAAGTGGTGGAGGCTGGTACAACTACAGCATTTAAAAGGCATTTGGATGGGTTTAGAGGGATATGGGCCAAATGCTGAAAAATGTGACTAGATTAATTTAGGATATCTGGTCAGCACGGAGGAGTTGGACCGAAGGATCTATTTCCGTGCTGTACATCTCTATGACATTTTACCCCATACTGCACTGACAGTTTTCTTCTGTCCCACTTGTGCACACTGCGCATGAAAAATACTTGCATTTGTGTGACACCTTTCACAGCCTCAGGAAATAGCATAATTTTTACACTTATGAAGAATGGCCACCGTTGTAGTGCAAAAAATGTACCACCCAATCTGTGCACACTAAGCTTCCGCAGACAGCAATGTGATAATGTGATAGTCCATTGACTGAGGAGTAAATATTGGTCACAACACTGGATTGAACTCTCCTATGAAGTAATGTCACAAAATCTTTGAATCGACCTGCTGGGAGGGGTGGGGGTGGAGGGGTGCCTCTGTGTGATGTCTCACCTGAAGAGTGATACCTCCACTGGTGCTGAACTCCCTTTACCCTGCACTGGAATATCAGCCTGGATTGGGGTTCAACTATGTCCAGTGAGAACTGAACCAGTATCCTTCAGATGGGCAAATAATCACAACTTATAAAGCAAAAGGAAGCTGCTAGACCTGCATAACCATTAACAATGCCCATTTATGGGTGACAAAGATGCTATTCGTTGCTTTTATGGAAACCAGAATTGAGTTTTAATGAGACTCAAGTGGACACCCTGAATATTGAAGATGGAACAAAGAGAAAAAAGGATTCCACAACAAAACATTTTATTGAGCACCTATCTTCTGTCGTCATACATATAATCAATAGTACAACCTGCACATGAATATTACACCATTACAGTGTGAAATATTTTTGTTGCATAATTAGAAGGCAGAAACTGCAAGGGCATAATGCCTGGACAATGATTTGTTAGATATAAGTGCAGTCCCAGATGACAATCCCCCTTCTTTGTTATGTGTGGCCTCTTTATTTTGTATACAGTAGCGCCTTTGAGATATTCTGAGCAGGCTTCATGTTACCTTCATGATCGTCGTGTCAGTTCAGTCCCAGATAGTAGTGAGAGTCAGGGGGCAGAGCCTGCATTGACCCAACAGCCCAACCTGCCTCACAGTCAATGAAGTGCAGTCACATGTGAAATGCGAGAAGCAAGCAGTCAATGTGTGCACAGCAAGATCCCACAAACAGCAGTGTGAGAAATGGCCGCACCAACTGTTTTAGTGACGTTGGTTAAAGGGGGTATCCTGTTGGCCAGTTCACCTCTGCACTCTTTTAAATAACAGCTTGAGATGTTTTACCTTTGGCACTGGGGGAAGATGGAGTTTCAGCTTGGAACCTTGCTCGGAAAGAGAGAACCTCTGACAGTGCAGCATTCCTGCCGTAACTCCAATGCTGGGAACCCTTCACCCTGTATGACCAAAGTTTTGACATAGCCTTGCAATTCCTACCTATATATGCATATATAATACACACACACATAAGCAGATAAATATGTATGTACAGAACATTGTAAATAACCCTGTGATCTCTGAGGTAAAGTTCAAGCTCCCTGATGACACTGTACTTTGTTAATATTTTAGTCTTGTAATCTCGGAATATTTTTCAGAGCAGAGAGAGATCAGCACCATCGCCCACACCAGTTAAACTGAAGGTATAAAAGGTTACGGTTCCATTTACATCATATGGATAAACCAAGTGTAACAGTTACAATAACAGGCAAGCAATCCTGTGGCAATACCACAGCAGTACAGACAAAATTCATTTCAATAAAATCCGTAGGCTAATGCCAAGAAATAACATCGCTGAGGCAAACTGAGTGCAAGTGACTCCCGCATCCTCTTTGGGGACTAAGATGGTAATGTCACTAGGATAGTAATCCAGAAGCTCAAGCTCTGGGAACACGGTTCATATCCCACTATTAAGTTAAAAATCACACAACACCGGGTTATAGTCCAACAGGTTTAATTGGAAGCACTAGCTTTCGGAGCGCCAGCTCCTGTTGGACTATAACCTGGTGTTGTGTGATTTTTAACTTTGTACACCCCAGTCCAAAACCAGCATCCCCAAATCATATCCCACTATGGCAGCTGGTGGGATACAAATTTAACTGATTAATAAATCGGAATTGAAAGCTACTGTCAATTGTGGTCACTGTTATTGTTTGTCATTAAATAAAACCCCATCTGGTTCACTAGTGTCCTTTGGGAAAGGAATTCTGCAGCCCTTACCTCCTCTGACCTACATGTGACTGCATCAGCTCACTAACACCAGTCACTATCACCTTCCCAGGGGCAATTAGGGATAGGCACCAACTAAGGATGGGGCTCATTGTCATTGAAGAACATAAAGAGGAGACCATTCGATCCTTTGAGCCTGTTCTATCAATCAGTTAGATTATGTAATGAGTTAGATTTGTATCACAGCTCTGTTTGACTGCCTTAGTTCCATATTCCTTAATAAACCTCCCAAATTAAAATTTACTCGAGTTGCGCCCTGACCTGATTGAAACCATTTGCGACTCCAATCTCACATTTTCAAATCTCACACTTGGACCTTTCAAATTGCATTTTATTTCCAGGGTAACAAAGCACCAGGAATAAGTACAGACCCTGGTGTTACCTAACCTTCAAGAACAAATGTAGAAGAATTCATTTATATGTTACCTTTCAAAACTCAATGGGACAGTAAATATTATACCACGATATCGTAGATAATAAGGTGTCAGGGATATATTAAAGGCTTATTGTCTGAGCTCTGAGGCTGGCTTACAGCTTTGCAATTCACTCAGAGGAATCTTTATTTGGCATTTTCAACCCTTACAACTACGCAGTTACAATTCTAGTTTCGGATCACTGCTTGTGTGTCACTATTACTGATACAATATGATTCAAAGACATTTAGGATTCCATGAGCATAAAATATAATGTGATGTTGACCCCAATTCCAGACATTAATCTATTTTAGTTTGGTTGGGAAAATTAGCTCCCATTTTGTACGGTTCACTAGCCTAACAGCAGCTCATCAATGAGGGCTCATGTACAAATTCCGTTCTTGCTCGGTTGCTGACCGCATGTGAAACACACTGAATCAACAGGCCCTGACATCCTGGCCAGAGGGTAATCTAGTCATATGTCACGGCTGACAAAATGTCTGTAACACTGCGAGTCAACATCACACAGGGTTGCTGCAAAACCCGAGAGAGACCTGTGAATAGGACCTGCACTGAAGCCTATCAAACAAAGCTCAATTAGAAAGTGAGAAAACACTGCAGTGCCTGACACTCGATTGCTGGTTTGACTTTGGTCCTCTAGTGAACAGAGAGTGCTACGATACACACAATTATAATTCCTGTCTGTATTACAAAATGTTTTGTGCTTTACTTTGGTGTGAACAGCAGTCAGGAACCTTCATCAGATGTTCACAGCCAACGGACTGCAGCTTGTGTTGTTCTGACATTTAGCCCACCTGCTGCTCAGCTCTTCACCCAATCTGCTTTCAATTACACTCTGACATTTAGACCACCAGCAATGTCCAGTCACTCTTCATTTTTCCGTACTGTCAAAGATATTGGAATTGTTAGCATACGGCAGGAATTAGCATGCTCACACATGAATCATGCACACAGATTTCCAAAAGAGGGAAACACATCACAATTATCTGCACATTACCTCTCCGCGATTCTTTTATGTGTTACAAGCATTTATTTTCCTATCTTGTGGTAATAGACTTAGATTAGAATTGGACTTCAAAACAGGCATTGTCATAGGAAAATACGACCAGTGGAGCTTATGAGTTGCAGGGTATTCCGATGGATGCAGACACCTTTGCCAGTCCAACTGAGCTTGGGGATCACCACTTGAGTCTAAGCAATTGCATAGCCTCACTCAGGACATATCCTGAGCAGGGGGACTCTAAGTCAGCCCACAGCAAAACCCCCAAGGCAAAGCCAAGCCTTGGCCAAACAGTTAACATTTTCTCAAGGATCAGGGCTGACAAGCCGTTGTGATTGCTGCCAGTATGCAGACTTGAGATAGCAAAAGAATTCCATTAGGGCTGAATTGAGTTAAGAGAACTTATAAGCTGATATTCAGGAGAGTATGCAGTCTGGACAGTCCACTTATATCTGGATTGGAACAGCTAAATTGCTTAGCAACATCCAAATCAGAATCAAACAAAATAAACATCTGGTTAAATGGTCACCTGGTTCTATTGGAAATTGTTACCAGCACAGCCCTGTCAGTGATTGCAGAACCAGTCTTTAGCAAAATTCACGCTGGACTCCAACCCTTAAGTTTGCATAAGACCTTGGACAGGCTGAGAACTGGTTATGGGGACTCTTAACAGATTATGACCATAGGATATAGGAGCAGAAATTAGGCCATTCAGCCCACTGAGTCTGCTCCAC
Source organism: Chiloscyllium plagiosum (assembly GCF_037043375.1). Taxonomy (NCBI): domain Eukaryota; kingdom Metazoa; phylum Chordata; class Chondrichthyes; order Orectolobiformes; family Hemiscylliidae; genus Chiloscyllium; species Chiloscyllium plagiosum. The sequence goes on from NW_028270161.1 coordinate 55,218,054, forward strand.
AGTTCAATCATGGCTGATAGGTTTCTCAACCGCTTTCTCCCTGTAACCCTTGATCCCTTTGACAATCAAGAACCTCTGTCTTAAATATTGTCAATGACCTGGCCTCCACAGCCTTCTGTGGCAATGAATTCCATAGATCCACCACTCTCTGGCTAAAGATGTATCTAACTTATTTCTGTTCTCAAAGAGTCTTCCCTTTACTCTAAGGCTGTGCCCTCAGGTCCTAGTCTCTCCTGCCAATGGAAACATCTTCCCAACATTCACTCTGTCCAGGCTGTTCAGTATTCTGTAAGTTTCAATCAGATCCCGCTCATCCTTCTAAACTCCATCAAGTATAAGCCTAAAGTCCTCAAACATTCCTCATGTGTTAAGCTTTTCATTCTGGAGACCATTTTCGTGACTTTCCTCTGAACCCGCTCCAGGGCCAGTACATCCTTCCTGAGATATGGGGCCCAAAACTGCACACAATTCTCCAAATGTGGTCTGACCAGAGCCTTATAGAGTCTGAAGTACATCCCTGCTTTTAGATTCAAGTCCTCTCAAAATAAATGCCTGCATTTGCCTTCCTAACTACTGACTCACTCTGCAAGTTTACCTTGAGAAAATCCAGGACTAGAACTCCCAAGTTTCTTTGCACTTCAGACTTCTGAATTTTCTCCCCATTTCAAAAATGGTCCATGCCTCTATTCTTTCCACCAAGTGCATGACCTCACAATTTCCCACATTGTACTCAATCTACCACTTCTTTGCCTACTCTCCTGACCTGTCCAAATCTTTCTCCAGTCTTCCTGTCTCCTCAATGCTACCTGTCCCTCCACCTATCTTTGTACTGTCTGCAAAAGTACTCAGAATGCCCTCAGGAGAAAGTGAGGACTGCATGTGCTGAAGATCAGAATCGAGAGTGTGGTGCTGGAAAAGCACAGCAGATCAGGCAGCATCTGAGGAGGAGAGTCGATGTTTCGGGCATAAGCCCTTCATCAGGAATTCTTAGCACCTGGCCTCTAACACCGTCGGCCCTTATCTTGCTCAGCAGTCTCCTGTGCGGCACCTTGTCAAAGGCCTTCTTGACGTCCAGGTAGATAACATCCATTGGCTCTCCTTGATCTAACCTGGTCATTACTTCCTCAAAGAATTCTAGCAGATTTGTCAAGCATGATCTCCCTTTGATGAAACCATGCTTACTTTGCCCTATTTTACCATACTTATCCAATTGTTCAGAAATCTCATCCTTCACAATGGATTCCAGGACTTATAGAGTCATAGAGATGTACAGCATGGAAACAGACCCTTTCGGTCCAATCCGTCCATGCCGACCAGATATCGCAACCCAATTTAGTCCCACCTGCCAGCACACGGCCCATATCCCTCCAAACCCTTCCTATTCATATACCCATCCAAATGCCTTTTAAATGCTGCAATTGTACCAGCCTCCACCATTTCCTCTGGCAGTTCATTCCATACACGTACCACCCTCTGTGTGAAAACGTTGCCCCTTAGGTCTCTTTAATATCTTTCCCCTCTCACCCTAAACCTATGCCCTTTAGTTCTGGACTATCCCACTCCAGGGAAAAGACTTTATCTATTTATCCTATCCATGTCGCTCATAATTTTGTAAGCTTCTATAAGATCACCGTTCAGTCTCCGCGCTCCAGGGAAAACAGCTCCAGTCTGTTCAGCCTCTCCCTGTAGCTCAGATCCTCCAACCCTGGCAACATCCTTGTAAATCTTTTCTGAACCCTTTCAAGTTTCAAGTTTCACAACATCTTTCCGATAGGAAGGAGACCAGAATTGCACGCAATATTCCAACAATGGCCTAACCAATGTCCTGTCCAGCCGCAACATGACCTCCCAACACCTGTACTCAAAATTCTGACCAATAAAGCGGCACGGTGGCACAGTGGTTAGCACTGCTGCCTCACAGCGCCAGAGACCCGGGTTCAATTCCCGCCTCAGGCGACTGACTGTGTGGAGTTTGCACGTTCTCCCCGTGTCTGCGTGGGTTTCCTCTGGGTGCTCCGGTTTCCTCCCACCATCCAAAGATGTGCAGGGTCAGGTGAATTAGCCATACTAAATTGCCCGTGGTGTTAGGTAAGGGGTAAATGTAGGGGTATGGGTGGGTTTCACTTCGGCGGGTCGGTGTGGACTTGTTGGGCCGAAGGGCCTGTTTCCACACTGTAATCTAATCTAATCTAATCATAAAGGAAAGCATATCAAACACCTTCTTCACTGTCCTATCTACCTGTGACTCCACTTTCAAGGAGCTATGAACCTGCATGCCAATACTCCTCAGGACCTTACCATTGAGTGTATAATCATACCCACGATTGAGGTTAGGCTGATCAGTCTGTAATTTTACATCTTTTGTCTTACCCCTTTTTGAAACAGGGGTGTCATGTTAGTGATTTTCCAGTCCTCTGGGACTTTGCCTGAATCTAGTAATTCCTGAAAGATCTCAACTAATTAACCTCCATTACCTCTCTTCAGCTATCTCCCTAGAACTCTGTGGTGTAGTCCATCTGGTCCAGGTAGTCATCATACTCAACTCTGCTGCGTACAACTTCGGTTCTGGTCTCTTAGGAGAAACAGCTAGTTCAGTTACCACTGATTGTAGTAAAAGGCTTGGACCCAAGCTTGATGAGCGGAACTGGTTGAGGAAGATTCAACTTGATTAGATTTCCTACGGTGTGGAAACAGGCCCTTCGGCCCAACCTGTCCACACCGACGAGCAACCCACCCAGACCCATTTCCCTCTGACTAATGCCCCTAACACTAATTTAGCGTGCACATTTTTGGACTGTGGGAGGAAACCGGAGTACCTAGAGGACGCTCACGCAGACACGGGGAGAATGTGCAAACTCCACACAGTCAGTCACCTGAGGCTGGAATTGAACCTGAGACCCTAGTGCTGTGAGGCAGCAGTGCTAACCACTCTGCCACCGTGTTGGCGTAACCCTTTGTAATTAAAAAATGGCTACCTGAGAAGTTCTAATTAAATACCTGGATGTTTCTCAGGAAGGTCTGGGGAGTATCAAAGGTGCCCCGGCTCCCATGTCTGTACCAGAACTTAGGTCCTTCCTTGGGTTGGTGAATTATTATGGAAAATTCATAAATACCTTGGCATCCTTCCATCTGCTATTGAAAAAGGGTCAGCCTTGGAAATGGTCTTGTAGCAGAGATATAGCTTCTATGGAAATGAAGCAGCCCTTGCCATTTACGTTACTGGCCCACCACGATCCCAAGCAAGATGTGGTGCTGACACATGATGCCCCCCTGCACAGTATAGGGGGTAGTGTTGGCTCATCGGTGGCCTAATGGAGAGAAACCCTTGATATGCTTCCCGGACTTCGGCTCTTGCCGAATGATGATATACCCAGACAGAGAAGGAAGGTTTGGCAATCATCTTTGGTGCGAGAAAGTTCCACCAATTTCTTTACGGATATAAGTTTGTAATAGTTACAGACCATAACCCCCTGCTAGGGGTACTAAAGGGACAGGCCCTTAGCTTCAGGTGGAATTCAGGATTGGGCTCTCACTCTGAGTGAGTACAATTACAAGTTGGAATGCTGTCCAGGAGGCCTAATGGCAAATCTGATGCCTTGAGCTGCCTCCCACTGGTAGATATTCCACCAGTGATGCTGCTACTGAAAGAGTCCATTCTGGTTTTAAACTTTCTGGACACCCTTCCAGTCACCGCGGACAATATCGGACCATTGATGCAAAAAGACCACATTCTGGCTGGTGGTGATGGGGGCAATCCAAAAGGGCCATCACAACACAATTGAAATCTTTCTGGGCCAGATGAGACCAGATCGCCGTAGAGGATGGCATACTATTATAGGGAGCAAGAGTGATTGTCCTGAGCAAAGGTCACCGCCAGATGTGGGTTGAACAACACCAGGATCACCCAGGGGCTTCCAAAATGAAGATATCGGTGAGAAGTTATGTCTAGTGGCCAGGATTGGATGCCAACATAGTCACGTTGGTGGGGCAGAGACCAGAGTACCAACATGGACAAAGATTAGCAGCTCCCCCCACATTCATGGGAATGGCCAGGTAAACTCTGGACTCCGTTACACATTGACTACACCAGTCCATTCATGGGCTCAACTCTGAAGTCATGCGGACTTCATTCAAAGTGGTTGGATGTGCACAGAGTTCAATCATCAAACATGGGAATGGCATTTGAAAAGTTGTGCGCATCATTTGCAATACATGGACTCACGGAGGTGTTAGTCACAGGCATTAGCCCATCATTTATCAACAGGGAGTTTGAGTATTGCCTAAAGTTGAACGGCATTCAGCATGTGAGGACAGATCCAGACCATTCATCATCCAATGGTCTGGTGGAAACAGCAGTCCAAACCTTGAAGCCAGGCTTAAAGTCAACAGTCAATAGCTTCACTACCAAACTGTCCTGGTTCCTGTTTGATTATAGGACTACGCCTCCCAAAACTACAGGGATAGCTCCAGTAGAGTTGCCAATGGCAAGAAGACTACGCACCAGGCTAAATCTGATCTTCCCGGACTTTGGGGGTGGGGGGGGGGGGGGGGAGGGGTTGGTGGTGAGACAGCATCACAAATGCCAATGCCAGGCACTAAGCGGAAGAGACAGTTTACTTCAGGAGATGAAGTTCTGTGCAGAAACCACGGAAACAGCCCTGCGTGGGTAAGAGGCAAGGTCAGGTCCTGTGATAGACAAAATTTGCGTTGGGGAGGTGGTCCTGAACAAGCAAGTGGACCACATAAAAGGCACAATCTTGCAAACGGGGCAACAGCAAATCATACCCAGCCTCTCAGAATGTCTGGCAAGCCTGTCAGAACCCCTGGGTTCTACCCTTCTGCCTCGCATCAAAGAAACCTCTCAGGATAAGAGGAACATGGCAGGTGAGGTATTCCCAACGGTGCTACCATCTGAAGATGAATTCTGGCATAGACGCTCAGGGTGCAAGAGGTGGGCTACGGTTTGGTACACACCACGAGTATCTGAGGCAGAGTCAGAGCAACCAGACGTGACACAAAAATGTCCCAGGGGAAGCTACAGGAAAAAAGAATGGTCCTATGTCCCAGGTTTTAGAGAGAGAGAGAGATGTAGTGATTGTAATGAGATCAGCCAGCTGGACCTCATAGAGTATGAGTTCCTGGATTGGGGCTGTTAACCTGGTTCAATCAGGGAGCCCTGGCTGACAGATATAAACAGGAGTGTCGGGGGTTTTGGTATTGCTGCCCTTTCCCCTGTATATTATGTTTTGTTTGTGAAATGTTGTTTTCTGCTTATTGTCAACTGTATTTTGTACTGTTTAATACAATTTAAAAAAAAACAGAATTGTGTCAGACATCCTGTTCACTGAGAGCTGGCTCCTCCTGTAGGAGGGATATTGTGAAACTTGAAAGGGTTCAGAAAAGATTTAACATGGATGTTGCCAGGGTTAGAGGGTTTGAGCCATAGGGAGAGGCTGAATAGGCTGGGGCTGCTTTCTTTGGTGCGTCGGAGTCTGAGGGGTGACCTCATCGTGATTTATAAAATCATGACAGGCATGGATAGGATAAACAAAGTCTTTTCCCTGGGGCGAGGAAGTCCAGAACTAGACAGCATAGGTTTAGGGTGAGAGGGGAAAGATGTAAAAGGGACCTTTCAGGCAACATTTTCACACAGGGAGTGGAGCGTGTATGGAATGAGCTGCCAGAGGAAGTGGTGGAGGCTGGTACAATTACAACATTTGAAAGGCATCTGGATGGGTATATGAATAGGAAGGGTTTAGAGGGATATGGGCCAGGTGCTGTAAAATGGGACTAGATTAATTTAGGATACCCGGTCAGGATGCTATGAGTTGTACTGAAGGGTCTGTTTCCGTGCTGTACATGTCTTAGACTCTATAAGCTGGATCAGTGTCATGTACTATGCACATGTAAATAAAGGGTAACTTGGTGACGGGAAACTTGGTGACAGGATACTGGCCTTTGTGGTGTTATTTCAGACAGGATGTCTCCTCTTGTAGATGAATCTCAAACTAAGAGGCACAGTTTCAGAGAAAAGAATCTCAGAGATAAGGAGGGATGTGTCTTCTCCTGGTGGGTTATTAATCTTTAGATCTCTCCCAAAACAGACAGCAATGGAAAGCATTGAGTCAATGACTTTTTGGCCAAAGGCTGACTTAGACAGATCTGTGCTCTATAACAGAGTCCATGGTTATGGTGGGCAGCTAGAAAAGTAGGGAGTTGAAGCCACGATTAGATCAGCCATGATCCTCTAGACTAGTGGATCTGGTGAAGGGAACCAATGATCTTCCTTTTGTCTATGTTCTCACAGAGCATAGCACTATTGGAGGAGACAATTTTTGGATAAGATATTAAATGATGAAACTTCATGGAGTCAGGCCTCATGGGATCTCATGTCACTTCTTAAACAGCAGAAGATTTCTTCCAGTGCTGTGGCTAATGTTCTCAATGAGCAGAACTTCAAATAATCATTCATTTCTTTGCTGCCCGTGGGAATGGAGATATTGGGTGGTGAATTTCCTACATTATAACAGTGACTACACATCAAAAGTGATTCACTGGACATAAATCACCTTGGGACATCTTGATCATAAAGATATTACGTAAATATAAATAAAGGAAAAGGCAATGCAGAAAATCCACTAAAAACACTATTACAGCACAATACTGACTCCAGTTCAGAGTGTCAGACACTGAGCTGGGATCAGGGCATGACACCTAGTGGGGACAATTTTCTCAAAGTTCTTCATTTCCAACATGGGAAATAATTCTGCTTTCCCATTCACATTTCCGCCAGACCCATCTTCACCCATCTCCCTTTGCCTTGCCCCATAACCCATCTCCCTTTGCCTTGCCCCATAACCCACCTCCCTTTGCCTTGCCCCATAACCCATCTCCCATCACCTTGCAACGCTATTCCATTGGTTATTTTATCTCTACAGCCTTCCAACCAAATCACAAACCCTCCTTCCTGCTCTTCCCACCTCTTCTCCTCATGTTCCATCTTGAAGGTTTTTTTCCAATTCTGACAAAAGTTGCAGACTGAAACATTCATCCTATTGTCACTTGACTTGCCAAATATATCCGGCACTTCCAAAGATGAAGAAAGTGCAATATTAAGTTGGTTATGCTGAACCTTAATAATACATGGATTAGATCTCAGTGCAGCAGCGACTTCCCACTTCCTGGTAATGCTCAGCTCCACTAACTGGGTTCTGAACTCACCACCAGTCCAATTGCATTCAACAACACTGTAGGTGTCCATACACCCTCATACACTATAGCAGTTCAAAATGATAGCTCACCACCACTACCTAAATTCTGGCCCAGTCAGCCACATCTCACATGCCACAATCGAATTTTAAAACTCGTGGTGCAGTGTAGGGGCAGGACCCGGAAAGTACCCAGGCATTGGGACTCCTGACCCCAAACTGAGATCAAGCCCTTTTTGGCCATCCTACTGCGTCCTTCTTATTTTAAACACCAGGTCACCCCAATAAACGCAATGGAGTACAGATATTCAAGCAACAAGACGAAGAAAGAGAAACAGAACTGTAGATGCGGAATAACAGAAATTGCTGGAGAAACCCAGCATCTGTGCAGAGTTAACGCCTTGTGTTCAGTGACTCTTCTTCAGAAGAAGTGAAGATGAAGAGATAAACATTCATTGCTTGGATATTAATTCTTCAATACTCCATATATTGCAGCAATAAAAAAATCATTGATGCAATTGGGGAGATGACAGCCTAATGGTATTATGACTAGACTATTAATCTAGAAACCTACGTAATGCTCTAAAGACCCAGGTTCAAACCCCATCAACGCAGAATTCAATTTTAAAAATAACTGGAATTATGAATTTAATAATGACCATGAATCCATTGTCAATTGTTGGGGAAAAACCCATCTGGTTCACTAGTACCCTTTAGGGAAGGAATCTGTCATCTTTATCTAGTCTGGCCTACATTTGACTCCAGTCCCACAGCAATATCGTTCACTCTGAAATTACCCTCTAGGCAATGAAAGCTGTCCTCTTAAGTGTCCCCTTCATCCCGTGAATGAACTTAAAAAGACAATACTGGCCTCTAGCTACATACCTGTGAGGTTTCACTGCCATGTCACTGGTGTTAGTCATGGCCATCATGTGACCTGGGAAGTGATGCTACACACTCACCTGTATGTCAGCAAGGTTGTCAAAGAGTTGAGCTGCTAACGTTGGCCCATTTTCCATTGTTGGAATATGCAGGTTCTGGAAAAACAGAGAAAACAAAGTGCAAAGCTGTAACAGTGTCATTGCCATCTGTGCCAATCCTAGACAGCCATTTAATATCAGAGGTTGGGGGAGGCGGGGAAGAAACGTTTCTATCCACTCATCCTTCACTGAATTCTCCCAATGCAACGAGTCAGATGAGTTACGGGTAGAAGTGAAAGTATGAACTAGGAAGGATCTTCTAATAATGCCAGGAGGGTCTGGGATGGGGGGTTTGACTGTGCCAAATTTACAACTGACCAAATACAACAATTGTCACTTTCACACCTCACATTGTTACATCTGTCAGCAATGGCTCAAAAGAGTGAATCACGGTGAATGAGTGAGAGTGAATGAGGGAGTGAGTGAGGCTGACAAGTGAGTGAGGCAGTGGGCGGCACGGTGGCACAGTGGTTAGCACTGCTGCCTCACAATGCCAGAGACCCGGGTTAAATTCCCACCTCAGGCGACTGTGTGGAGTTTGCACACTCTCCCTGTGTCTGCGTGGGTTTGCTCCGGTTTCCTCCCACAGTCTAAAAATGCACAGGTTAGGTGAATTGGCCATGCCTAAATTGCCTGTAGTGTTAGGGGCCAGAGGAGTGGGTCTGGGTGGGTCGGTGTGGACTTGTTGGGCCGAAGGGCCTGTTTCCACACTGTAAGTAATCTACAATGTGGCTAAAAGATACTGCCATTTTGTTTGGCACTCCATCTCGGAATGGGAAGAACTAATGGCCAGAAACGGAAAAACAGGAGATGTAAGCCATTCGGCCCTTTGAGGCTGCTCAGCCATTCATTATGATCATGGCTTTCTCCTCATACACATTGATCTCCTTAGCCACCAAGAACTAACTCCCCCTTGAAAACATTCAATGTTTTGGCCTCAACCGCTTTCCAATGATCAAAGCTTCTTCTGCCAGATGGTCTTGGGAGGATAAGAGATGCCAAGCAAGAGTTTCTGTCTCCGATCCCGTGCTCTGACAGAGGGAACACTGCTGTTATCTGTTCTTCAGCCTTTTTTTCCCAAAAGGGAGAAGGGCTTGTGGGGCAACCAGCCCGGAACAGATCATTTCAGGCCTTAGCTGTGCACGGAATGAGACTTTCAAAGTCAATCTCTGGTGAAGTGATCTCCCATTTGTATCAAATGGGCAAGACAAGGGTAGTCCCTGAATGAATCTGGGCAGCACACCACACAAAAAAAAAATTGTTCTATTCCAGCACATTGTGCTCAGTGTAAAGTCATGAAACATAAATCGTCAGTGCACAGAATTCAAAGCACAAAATTGTCATTAGGCCCATCTAATCTATGTAGCCTCCTACATTCACTGTCTCTTCCCATTCCATGACAGTCTGCTCCCTTTTCACTGTATCAAGCCTCTCCTTAGATGCAACAATCTAACCTCTGTCATTTCATGTTCCTTCTTTGGATTCACTCAAGAAACATCTTAATTTCAATCTTCTCAACTTTGTTTCCATTTCCCTTATTGACACCTCATCCCTCCCCTCTCTAACTCTATAATCTCCACCAGCCCCACATCCCTCCACAATGTCCACACTTCTCTCATGCTGGCCTTTTATAAACGCTTCATCATTGATGGCCGTGCTTTCAGTTGTCCTTACATCTCTCTGCCTTTGTAACTCACATCCCTCCTATAAGACATTTCTTCAAACTTATCTCTTTGACCAAACTTTGGTCCCTCACCAACTTTTATGGATGCACCATAGAAAGCATTCTCTCCAGGTGCACAATGGCCTGGCACGGCAACTCTCTGCCCAGGACCATAAGAAACTACAGAAGGTTGTGCGCGTTGCACAGACCACCGAGGAAGGCAATCTCCCACCCATGGACTCCATCCATACTACTCATTGCCATCGAAAGGCCGCCAACATAATCAATTAGCTATCCCACCCGGTAATACACCCCTACAAACTTCCATCAGGCAGAAGATACAGAAGCTTGAACACGTACCAACATGTTCAAGAATAGCTTCTTCCTTGCCGTTATTAGACTGCTGAATGGACCTCCCTAACTTCAGACCTAATGTTGATCTTGCTGTTGTGCATCTCCTGTGGAGCCGTAACCTCCTTTGCCTTGCTCTGTCCAAGCACTCTAGAGTCTGTCATGTCCTCGCTTGCTATGATCTGCTAGTACTGCTTGTAAAAGAAAACTGTTCACTGCACTTAGGTACATGTGACTACACCAAATATATCAAATTATCTGCCCTAATATTTCCTTATATGACTCAGTACCAACTTTGTCTAGCTTGTATTTGCTCTGATGAAAATCACTTAAACTCTTGGTTAAATCAAATGGCAAACACTGGTGTCTTGACATTGTGTTTAAGGCACTTGACAACCTGTAGAGTACTTAGATCCTTCCCTTTCAAAATCTACTTCTTTTCATAAAGCTTTGCTCACTTACTCGCCTTCTTTATGTGATTGGACATCAATTTCTTCTGATGCGTCAATGAAGCACTTTGGTATTTTTCATTATGTTAAAGATGCTGTATGAAAATAAGTTGGTGTTGATTTGTTTCTACTTAACCTGTAACTATTTTAAATTGCTTTCCATTAAGATCAGCAAATATTCTGCCACATTTATTTTAATCGGATCCTTTGCTCAAAAATAGGAAACAGAGGGTGGTGGTGGAGGCTTGCTTTTCGGATTGGAGGTCTGTGACCATTGGTGTGCTACAAAGATCGATGCTGGGTCCACTGCTTTTTATCATTTATCTAAATGATTTGGATGCCAATATAGGAGGTATCGTGAGTAAGTTTGCAGATGACACCAAAATTGGAGGTGTAGTGGACAGCAAAGAAGGTTACCTCAGATTACAACAGGATCTTGATCAGATGGACCAATGGGCTGAGAAGTGGCAGATGGAGTTTACTCTAGATAAATGAGAGGTGCAGCATTTTGGTAAGGCAAATCAGGTCAGGACTTATCTATTTAATTTTAAGGTCCTGGGGAGTGCTGCCAAACAGAGACCTTGAAGTGCAGGTTCATAGTTCCTTGAAAGTGGAGTCACAGATAGATAAGATATTGAAGAAGGCATTTGGTACACTTGCCTTTATTGGTTAGTGCATTGAGTATAGGAGTTAGGGATATCATGTTGTGGCTGTACAGGATATTGGTTAGGCCACTTGATTCAATTCTGGTTTCCCTGCAGTTGGAAGGATGTTGTGAAACTTGAACGGTTCAGAAAAGATTTGCAAGGATCTTGCCAGGGTTGGAGGATTTAAGCTACAGGGAGAGGCCAAATAGGCTGGGGCTACATTCCATGGAGCGTCTGAGGCTGAGGGGTGACCATTTGGAGATCTATAAAATCTGAGAGGCATGGGTAGGTCGAATAGCCAAGCTCTTTTTCCCCAAGGTAGGGGAGTCCAAACTAGAGGACATAAGTTTAACGTGAGAGGGAGAAGTTTTAAAAAGGACAACCTTTTCACGCAGAGGGTGGTGCGTGTATGGAATGAGTTGTCAGAGGAAGTGGTGGAGGTGGACACAATTATAACATTTCAAAGGCACCTGGATGGGTATATGAATAGGAAGAGTTAAGGGGGATATGGGCCAAACGCTGGCAAATGGTACTAGATTAATTTCGGATATCTGGTCAGCAGGGAAGCGCTGGGCCAAAGGATCTGTTTCCATACTGTACATCTGACTCTGTTGCCTCTTAACGTGCCTCCTTCTGCCAGATTATGTGAGGGTAGTTGATATCTGCTGAACTACGCTTTCATATGATGGGTGGACTGCAGTCATCCCTCTCAAACATGGGCTAAAGCTACTTTGTCAACTTACAAAGAACAAGATGCCTTGTGTTTCTCACCTCGCCCTGATACAGGATCTGTGATACTGGACACAAGGCACAAGCAGTTCCTGAACCAAACATCTCCTTGACCCGGTTTTGCTTTGATGCATTGACGAGTTCCTTCATTGTGACAGAGCGCTCTTCAACCTTGAACTGATTCTTTGTTTCAGGAAAATAAACATAAAAGCAATTAGGTCCTGATCATCGGTGCTTCCATCACTAATTAAGCATCCCTGCTGAATATGTGTGTGATCACTAATGCAAAGCACCTGCAATTCAAGACACATTTGAATCGTTTGCTACGAGTTAAACAAAACACACGCATTTTCAATCAAAAACTGAAGCCTACCAAAAAATATTTCATCCAATATTTACCCCAATGAGGTGCAGGATGTGAACAAATACATCAGATTAAGGTGACTCTTCGATCAGAAATTGAGTCACAATGTTTACTACTCTACAACATCAAGACCATAAGACATAGGAGCAGAAGTAGGCCATTCAGCCCATTGAGTCTGCTCTGTCAGGGCTGATCTGATAATCCTCAACTCCACTTTCCCCCATAACCCTTGATTTCCTTCCTGGTTAAAACCAGATTGTGACTCTGACAAGCATTACATTAATATTTAACATTCGTATCAAAATTAAACAGAGAGATTAGCAGATAACAGAATAGATGCCACTTGAAGGTCGTGAACGTAACACTCTTTCATTCGGTAATATTTACTGACCCACTTGCGTGTAAGATCCAAAATGCTTTGTCTCACTACTCCAGGTAATATCACGCCATCTAGTGGTGGTGTTACCAACTCTTCCTCTGGAGAACAGAACAGATTGTACACTTAAGCAAATATATGTACAGTAGGAAGACTAACACACTTGAGTCAAGGCTGAAATAATTCCAAAAGGCTGGTATCCCATCACTGACACACATGCATAGTCCTTGACATGATCCAGCTCTGTCAGAGCCAGGTCTCAGAGTGAGCAGAATCTCGGATACTCCCATTCCTATCTGTCAGCCAGGGCACCCTGGTTGGACCAGGTAATAGCCCCAGTCAGTGACCTTGTTACAATCACCACAAAGACATGCAGTGTACCAGAAAAGATATCAAATGGCAGACCAGCTGGACAATTCTGCTTCATTTCTTGCAGCTTTTTAAAATGCACTAACACCACCGACGCCTTTGAAAGAGCTATGCAGTTTGTGCCACACCCCTGCCCTTTCCCCATAACTTTGCAAATGTCTTCTTTCCCAGTATTTGTCAGAATCCCTTCTGAAAGTTACTACTGTATCTGCACACAGCTGTCTTTTAGTCAGTGAATCCCAGACTCTCGAACAGATTACACTGTTAAAAATAGATTCTCCACTCTAATCCATCTGTCAGTTAGCTTAATTTCTGATGATATTTATGTCTACCCTAACAAAATAAGGACTTCTTGTTTGTTTTCAGAAATTTCGACAGGCATTTCAAGTCAAATCCTAGCCTGGGCAGTGCCTGGTTTCTCATTTTTCTCCATCCTTCACTCTTCTATGGGAAGCGGGTATCACTAAATGGTAAAGGCAGCATCTCTTGTCTACCCCTCACTGGCTCTGAACTGAGTGGCTTGCCAAGTCATTAAGAGTTAACAATTTTGGGGCCAGGAATTACATGTCAGCCAGACCTCCTTCCTTAAGGGTGTTATGAATCAGAGATGCTTTTTACAACAATCAATAAAACATTACGGACACCATTACAGAGAGCACTTTACATTCTAGATTTATTCAATTAATCAGAACTTTGCAACCTGGTGAGGTGGATTAATCCACCTCCCCAGAGCTTTAGCCCAGACTTGTGGAGTACCAGAGCAGTGACATATCACTGGGCCACTATCTATCTGGTAAGCAATGCCTCCATTCTCCCGCTCTTCAGAATATCGTACATCAACATTTGACAAAGATCGACAGGGTACAGAAAAATAAACTACATGCATTATTAAGATGGCTGTGTGTTAATTTCTAACAATTGGAGAGATTTGGATTCTGTCCTCACTCAAACATTCAGTGACCTATTCCCAGGCCTCTGGTGATGCATTTCTTAGTCCATGAGCAGAATGGCCAAGAATGACTCAATTGTTTGATTATTTTTTTCTTCTCTCTCTGTGAGGAAGCCACCGCTACCTGCTTGGTAATTATCAAAGTACACTGCCACATGCAGAAAGCTTACAGCTGGATTAGTGACAACCTTGGCACAGAGGTAGTGATCCTGCCTCTAAGCTAACAGGTCAGGGGTTCAAATCTCAATCCAGTGATTTATGTATGATCTAGACTCATGCTGTGGTGCTGCGTCACCACTTCGGGTGACACATGCCCTCTCATATGCTTATAGAAAGGTGCTGTTCAGAGAAAAGCCCTTTTTCTGACGGCCTGGACATCATTTATCTCTCAACCAACGTTATAAACTTGTGGAATGCAAAATACTGCAGTTGCTGGAAGTCGGAAGCAAACACAGAAAACAGTGGAGAAACTCAGCAAGGTCTGGCAGCATCTGTGCAGAGAGAAACAGAGATAACGTTTCAAGTCTGATTCGGCTCTTCTTCAGAAAAGAAACACTGAATGCATTTCACATGTTGGGAATGCAAGGGAGGCAGCACTGAAGAGGACTCGAATCAGACGTTAGCTCTGGATCTCTCTCCAGAGATGCCACCAGACCTGCTGAGTTTCTCCAGCACTTCCTGTGTTTGTATTATAAACTGATTATTTAGCCATCACCTCACTTCTGTTTGTAGGACCTTGCTGCATGATACAGCACTTCAACAGCAATTGCAGTTCACCGTCTGGACAACAGATGTCCTGCGCCTATGAAAGGTGTTAGACAGGTTTTTTTTGTTTTTGATTACAAATTGTCACCAGTGTGAAGATTTAACCCACCATCAATTAGGACAAATCATGGTTTGTACCACAGATGCTTCGAGAATGAGTAGTCATTGGGTCTGTTTTCCAACTGGCCATGCCACTAATGTTATAAAGGTTGAGAATAAGAGAAAGTGATGGGACACCCGCACCAACCAAACCCACCGCCCTGTGGCTGTACACTTTAATTCCCCCTCCCACACTGCCCAAGGACATGCAGGTCCTGGGCCTCCTCCATCGCCAAACACTAACCACCCAACGCCGAGAGGAAGATCGCCTCACCTTCTGCCTTGGGACCCTCCAACCACACTGTGAATTTCACCAGTTTCCCCATGTCCCCTCCCCCCAGCTTATCCCAGTTTCAACCTTCCAACTCAGCACAGCCCCTTGAACAGTCCTACCTGTCTAGCTCCCTTCCCGTTTATCTGCTCCACCCTCGTCTCCGACCCATCACCTTCACCCCCACTTTCATCTGCCTATCGCATTCCCAGCTACCTTCCCCCCATCCCCACCCCCCTCCCATTTATCCCTCAGCACCCCTTGGCCCATAAGCCTCATCCCCGATGCCTGAAACATTGACTCTCCTGGCCCTTGATGCTGCCTGACCTGCTGTGCTTTCCTAGCACCATACTCTTCGACTAAGGGTAGAGAATGTATAGCTAAGGAGAGGAATCTATCCATCACTGCTCCTGCCTCTCGATGTGAGAACTCTGTCTGAAAGATTAGTTGAAGCACATCCCACTGTAGCCCTGCAAAGGAACCTGCCAATCCCCATTTTAGAAAGGAAGAATTTGGAGGACTCTGGAAAACAGCAGGCAGGGATAAGCACATAGTGAGCTGGTGTGCTCTTATATGAAGGAGCACAAGTGAATTGCCAGAGGGTTCAGAAACAATTGACCAGGATGTTGCCAGGAATGGGAGGTGTTTGCGACATAATAATAGACTGGAAAGACTGGGATATTTTCACAGGAGCATTGGAGGTTGAGGGGTGACCTTATTTGTGGGCGGCACGGTGGCCCAGTGGTTAGCACTGCTGCCTCACAGCGCCTGTAGACCCGGGTTCAATTCCCGACTCAGGCGACTGACTGTGTGGAGTTTGCACGTTCTCCCCGTGTCTGCGTGGGTTTCCTCCGGGTGCTCCGGTTTCCTCCCACACAGTCCAAAGATGTGCGGGTCAGGTGAATTGGCCATGCTAAATTGCCCGTAGTGTTAGGTTTAAGGGGTAAATGTAGGGGTATGGGTGGGTTGCGCTTCGGCGGGTCGGCGTGGACTTGTTGGGCCGAAGGTCCTGTTTCCACACTGTAAGTAATCTAATCTAATCTAATCTATTTAGGTTTATAAAATTGTGATGTGACGTAGATAAGGTGAGGGGCAAGGGTCTTTTCTCTAAGGTGGGAGAGTTAAAATCTAAGGGGTGTACTTTTAAGGCTTGAAGAGAAAGATTTAAAAAGGACATGAGGGACAATGTTTTTACACAGAGAGCATGTGGAATGAACTGCCCGAGGAAATGGTGGATGCTGGTACAGTTACAACATATAAAAGACAAATATGGATAAGTACATGAAAAGGAAAGGTTTGGAGGGATGTGGGCCAAGCGCAGGCAGGTGGGACTAGTTTAGTTTGTGAATGTGGTAGGCGTGGGCTAGTTGTTCCAAAGGCTCTGTTACCATGCTGTATGACTCTTTTACACCTGAATACAATCGAACATTCAATTAATGTACCATGAAAGGTGGGATCTGTGTTCCACCTGCCTGTTCATATTACTCAGTATTCAGGCAACATCTGACTTGGCAGAGGAAAAGGATTAAAAAGGTATGGAAAGCGATGAGTGCAAGGTGAGCACATGTAAATGGCCATGCATCAAATCAGGATGCTTGACAGGTTTCCTATAACCAGCAGAGAGAGGGGGCTGTGCCAGAGAGCCCGATGTACTGTACTAGACTGTCCTCTTTCACACACAACTATCCATGATACACCCGTGTGGCACTGTTATCAGTCATTCTGACCCACTGTCTCCTTTAACGTGAGTTTAGCATCCTGATAGTGTGGAAGCAAGCCCATCAAATCCACACTGACTCACCTCCCTACCTGATCCCTGCTCTTCCCATGGATAAACCACCTAACTTGCTCATCAGGGGACAATTTAGCATGGCCAACCCACTGAACCTGCATATCCTTGGACTGTGGGAGGAAACCAGAGGAAACCCACACAGACACAGGGAGAATGTGCAAACCCCACACAGAGTGTCGCCTGTGGCTGGAATTGAACCCAGGTCCCTAGTGCTGTGAGGTAGCAGTGCTAACCACTGAGCCACCGTGTCCCAGCTCCAGACAGAGTTGATGACCCTGCAATGCTAGTCTGCTTGATATACCAACAAAATGGACAAGAAAAGCACAGGAACAGGAAGGACTAATTCACCTCTTCAGACCTGTTCCACAGTATCTTAACTTCACATACAAACTCTTTCGCTATATTCCTTGATACACTGTCACAACTGGAGTACTGTGTGCAGTTCTGGTCTCCAAATTTGAGGAAAGACATTCTGGCTAGTGAGGGAGTGCAGCGTAGGTTCACGAGGTCAATTCCTGGAATGGCAGGACTACCTTACACTGAAAGACTGGAGCGACTGGGCTTGTATACCCTTGAGTTTAGAAGACTGAGAGGGGATCTGATTGAGACATATAAGATTATTAAAGGATTGGACACTCTGGCGGCAGGAAACATGTTTCCGCTGATGGGTGAGTGCCGAACCAGAGGACACAGCTTAAAAATATGGGGTAGACCATTTAGGACAGAGATGAGGAGAAACTTCTTCACCCAGAGAGTGGTGGCTGTGTGGAATGCTCTGCCCCAGAGGGCAGTGGAGGCCCAGTCTCTGGATTCAATTAAGAAAGAGTTGGATAGAGCTCTCAAGGATAGTGGAATCAAGGGTTATGCAGATAAGGCAGGAACAGGATACTGATTAAGGATGATCAGCCATGATCATATTGAATGATGGTGGAGGCTCAAAGGGCCGAATGGCCTACTCTGGCTCCTGTTTTCTACGTCCTTATTACATTATTCTCAGGCGACAGTGTTCAGCAGATGCACAGATAAACTGTACACTTCCACAGGACTTTTACACAATTCAGTCAAAGTGACTGCAGTAAGCATGCCTGGAGCTCAGTATATAATACAATCCCTACACAAAGGAGGAATTTGAAGCTCAAACCATCTCAAAGAGACTGCAGGATGTAAATAACAGCGCAGAATCACGGGCCTCATGCAGAGGGAGCTGAGTTCGGTTCCTGCAAGGTTTCTGCTTAAAATGGTGAAGACAACACATAAACAGACGAGACATCTCACAGCATTGAAGGGACTGAAGGACTGGCATTGTTGCCTGCAGTCTGGAATGGCTCAGCTCTGGCCAGTCGGTGCATCTCCTCCCAATTTTAACTGTGACACTGCATCCCTTGCATTCCCAACATGTTAAATATACGGAGGCGCCTATCGAAGGATTCAAGGGCTGTTTTCAGCACCGGGTTATCTGATTATGCAAAACCAGGTGTCAGAATGAATAGAAAGCATTCCTCTACGTGAACGAGAAATTAAACTTGCAATTTCTGGTAGGCAACAGTTTTGATTTGAGATTATCTAAACCCCATGATAGGTGACACTCCTTCTGCTGCCTTGACATTCCGTCTGATAAGAGTAAGGATTGTCTTGAGATGTTTACCTGCACCAAGAGGTGCATAATCAAAGCAAATTGTTCTTAAGCTGCAGCAACCCATACTCTAAGCCGGATTTCCTGTCTGCATCCACGCTGCAGCAGTTAGAGAGCTTTCTGTGGGAATGAAACATTGCATAGTCTCAAGGGGTAAATATACATCTGATCAACTACATTTCTGAACCCTTGCAGAAGGCTTGGTTTACAAAATGTTTTACTCTCCCAGCACCAAATCTGGATCTGTGCAGGACATTAGAAAGGAAGACTGTGGAATCGCAACTCATGCCTTTCACAATCTCAAGATGCTCGAAAGCCCTTCAGAGCCACTGAGTTCTCAGCTCAGCCATTTTCAAGAGTTACTCAGTGTGAGACTCAATAGTTTGATGACAGAGGAAAGGAAAACTGTTTACACAGAGGATGGCACACATACGGAATGAGCTGCCAGTGGAGGATATGGACTAAGTGCAGGGAAATGGGGTTAGTGGATGGACATTTTAGTCGGCATGGACCAGTTTGGGCCAAAGGGCCTGTCTCCGTGCTGCAGGACACTCTAATTCCATGACTCTAAATAACCTAAATAGCTAATTTACATTACACCCTGCCCTAACCATTGTGGTAAAAAGAATCCTAGAACATCTGGGAACAAACTTTGCATGTCCAGTGGTGATGCTGTTGGAGGTGGAAACTGTATACAGTCATACAACATGAAAACAGACCCTTCGGCCCAACTCATCCAAGCCAACCAGGTTTCCTCAACTTAATTAGTCCATGCTGTCTGCATTTGGCCCATATCCGTCTAAACCTTTCCTATCCCGAATGTTTTTTATTTAGAAAGAGTTGGAGAGATTTTTAAAAATTAATTCACAGCATAGGGGCATCATCACATTTATTGCCCATCGGCAATTGTTCAGACCAGGTAAGGACATTAGTAAACAAGATGGATTTCATGACAGTCAACACTATCACCATTAGGCCAGCTCTTTATCCTAGATTTTACTGAATTCAAATTTCACAGTCTGCCATGATGGGACTCCATGTCCCTGAAACACTGGCCTGGGCCAGGTTGCTAGTCCAGTGACACTGCCACTCCCTCCCCTAAAGACCAGATGGGTTTTTACTATAACTGACAATGGTCACCATTGAGCGATCTTTCCATTCCAGAGTTTGCTGAATTCAAATAGCACCGCCTGCCATAATAGGATTCAAGTCCAGATCCTACATCAGTGTCTTGGGTCCTGGATTGTTAGTACAATAACACTATCACTGCGCCACTGCCTCTCCCCATAGTGGGAGCAGAATGAGAGAACTCCATGTCAGGATGTATCCTGACACATTTTCATCTCCGAGGGATCTTGGCAGAGCAGGGATCTGACCAGCACTGGCAATGGATAGCTAATTAAGGTCAACCACGCCCCTACTTGGGTGGCACAACTGGCAATGCCAGCACAGTCTCCTCAATGATAGATAGGCTCCTGCCGTTGCCTCAGGGTGGGAGGGGTGGTTGAGGGCACCCGCGCCTCCTTTGAATCCTTCCAAACCCGAAGCCACAAGGGACCAATGAGGCTCCTCCTCCCCAATTTGAGAAGTTCTGGGAGACATCTTTGTGTATCCTTGCGGTCTCCCACCTACACTGGCAATGCCTTCCTCTCCCTCAGGCACAGGCTCACCCTTCACGGTTGCATGGGACCCCTGGCTATTTACTCTCTGCCTGCGAATCGATTGCACAGACACCTTCAGGGTCATGACCTGCAGTTAGACCCATCTCCAGGGCCCCAACACCACCCAGTGGAAATGTTCAATCTTGAACACAATTCTGAAAATCTACTGAAACTTTTTAAAATCAAAAGGAGAAAAGACTCGCATTTTTGCAATGTTTTGGCCTCAGGATGATCTACTCTACAGCCTTTCGACAGTGTAGTTACTGTTTTAACATAGGAATGGAGCAACTAATCAAATATTGGTCAGTAGTATTTCCCTGTTTTCATGAATATAGCCAAAGCATCCTTTCGGTTTGCATGAGGACAGTAGCTGATGTCTCCATTTGATAATGTATTAAAAAGACACAATCGCTAATCGTGAACGTGTTCAGGGGCAAGGAGGGGGTTTGAAATAGACAGCCCTCTGACTCAAGAGACCCTGCTGCTCCTTATAGTGATTGTAGTGTGGCCAACCAGCTGGACATCATTGAATATGGAGTTCCCCAATTGGGGCTGTTACAATCACCTTGTTACAATCACTGCACGACTAGCTGAGAAAAGGCAAAACCTTCACTCAATTCAAATCAAAGCAGCACCACTAAAACATACTGCCTTCTAAGAGGTTCTGCAAAAGTGCTGTCCGGATTGAAGGGGAAGGGATAGGCAGATCCTGGCTGAGAGACAAACAAAATCACCGAGAGCGGGCATAAAGGCACTGCCAGCCCAAGGCAGATAAATCAGATCAAATCAGATGGCTGGTCTGTGAGCCGGTCTGTAGTTGGATGCCTTGAGCTTTATAACCTCAACAAAATGACAAAAGTCGAGATTCAGAGATTGTGAGAATTTGTTTCCTTTTAAAAGACACATAGTGTGGTTCGGCCATGGAATTCTTTATTACAAATGGTAGCGGATACAGAATCTTAAAAAGGAAATATTTTGTCAAGAGCATTTTTGATATTGGCATATTTTTGAAAATGGGCAACGTTTCTGAAATGGGCAAATATTTTGAAAAGAGAAAAACTTTATAAAGGCTATGTGTGTGTGTACCATGAAATACTGTCAAGGATTGTGGTTCTGTTCACCGAGCTGGGAATTTGTGTTGCAGACGTCTCGTCCCCTGTCTAGGTGACATCCTCAGTGCTTGGGAGCCTCCTGTGAAGCGCTTCTGTGATCTTTCCTCCAGCATTTATAGTGGTTTGTCTCTGACCCTTCCGGTTGTCAGTTCCAGCTGTCCGTTGCTGTGGCCGGTATATTGGGTCCAGATCGATGTGCTTATTGATTGGATGTGTGGATGAGTGCCATGCCTCTAGGAATTCCCTGGCTGTTCTCTGTTTGGCTTGTCCTATAATAGTAGTGTTGTCCCAGTCGAATTCATGTTGCTTGTCATCTGCGTGTGTGGCTACTAAGGATAGCTGGTCGTGTCGTTTCGTGGCTAGTTGGTGTTCATGGATGCGGATCGTTAGCTGTCTTCCTGTTTGTCCTATGTAGTGTTTTGTGCAGTCCTTGCATGGGATTTTGTACACTACATTGGTTTTGCTCATACTGGGTATCGGGTCCTTCGTTCTGGTGAGTTGTTGTCTGAGAGTGGCTGTTGGTTTGTGTGTTGTTATGAGTCCTAGTGGTCGCAGTAAGCTGGCTGTCAGTTCTGAAATGCTCCTGATGTATGGTAGTGTGGCTAGTCCTTTGGGTTGTGGCATGTCCTCGTTCCGTTGTCTTTCCCTTAGGCATCTGTTGATGAAATTGTGCGGGTATCCGTTTTTGGAGAATACATTGTACAGGTGTTCTTCTTCCTCTTTTTGCAGTTCTGGTGTACTGCAGTGTGTTGTGGCCCTTTTGAATAGTGTATTGATGCAGCTTCTTTTGTGTGTGTTGGGGTGGTTGCTTTCGTAGTTCAGGACTTGGTCTATGTGCGTGGCTTTCCTGTATGGAAATCCTATACAATGGATTCGCCAAAAACGGATACCCGTGCAATTTCATCAACAGATGCCTAAGGGAATGACAACGGAACGAGGACATGCCACAACCCAAAGGACTAGCCACACTACCATACATCAAGAGCATTTCCGAACTGATAGCCAGACTACTGCAACCACTAGGACTCAACAACACACAAACCAACAGCCACTCTCAGACAACAACTCACCAGAACGAAGGACCCGATACCCAGCATGAGCAAAACCAATGTAGTTTACAAAATCCCATGCAAGGACTGCACAAAACACTACATAGGACAAACAGGAAGACAGCTAACGATCCGCATCCATGAACACCAACTAGCCACAAAACGACATGACCAGCTATCCTTGGTAGCCACACACGCAGATGACAAGCAACATGAATTTGACTGGGACAACACTACTATTATAGGACAAGCCAAACAGAGAACAGCCAGGGAATTCCTAGAGGCATGGCACTCATCCACAGATTCAATCAATAAGCACATCGATCTGGACCCAATATAACGGCCACTGCAACAGACAACTGGAACTGACAACCAGAAGCGACAGATTCAAACCACTACAAATGCCGGAGGAAAGATCACAGAAGCGCTTCACAGGAGGCTCCCAAGCAATGAGGATGTCACCTAGACAGGGGACGAAACGTCGGCAACACAAATTCCCAGCTCGGTGAACAGAACCACAACAACGAGCACCCGAGCTACAAATCTTCTCACAAACTTTGAATACTGTCAAGGACTTAAACAATTTCTTTGAGACAAACTTTCAGCATGTAGAAAGATATGTCATCTCTCTGCGACCTACCAAGAAAACACAGTCAAGATGACAACCTCAATTTTTGCGTGTGTTTGTTTTAAAACAATAGCTTGCACTTAGCCCACCCTTTTGAGTATAGCTCCCTGAGGTGGCTGACAGGATTGTTATCAAACAGATCTTGTCACTGAGATACACGAGGAGGTATCAGCTCGGGTGACAAAAAGTTCAGTCAGAACTGGTTTTAAAGGAGTGACTTAATGGAGGAAAAAGACGTGGAGTGGGCTAGGGAGGGAATTTCAGAATTTGGCTCTGAGGCAACTGACAGTACAGCAGCCAACATTGGGGTGTTGAATATCAGGGATGCGCAGAATTGGCAGAGCACAAATATCTGGAGAAGGTTAAAGGACCGAAAAAGATCACAGTTAGGGGGAGTTAAGGCCATGGCAGAATTTAGATCCAAGGACATAAATTTTAAAATTAAGGTCATAAATCATTAAAGACATAGGACAGTAGGACAGGTGGATAGGGTGGTTTAGAAGGCACATGGGATCCTTACATTTATTAGTCAAGGCACTCAATACAAGAACAAAGAGGGTAAGATGAAGCTGCATATGACATTAGTTAGGTCACAGTCGGAGAACTGTGTGCAGTTCCTGTCACTATAGGAAGGATGTGATTACATGGGGTGGGGGGTGGGGGTGCAGGGTGGTGCAGAGGAGATTCACCAAGACGTTGCCTGTGCTGGAGCGATTCAGTTCTGAACTGAGACTACATAGCAGGTGATGTTCTCCTTAGAACAGAGAAAACTGGAAGGAGGATTCTCATTGAGGGGCACAGATAGGGAGAAAGCGACTGTCTGTGTGGAGTTTGCACATTCTCCCCGTGTCTGTGTGGGTTTCCTCCGGGTGCTCCGGTTTCCTCCCACAGTCCAAAGATGTGCAGGTTAGGTGAAATGGCCATGCTAAATTGCCCGTAGTGTTAGGTAGGGGGGTAAAGTAGGGGAATGGGTGGGTTGCGCTTCGGCGGGTCGGTGTGGACTTGTTGGGCCAAAGAGCCTGTTTCCACACTGTAAGTAATCTAATCTAATCTAATCTAAAAGCCTCCACAGTAGCAGCCATATTGACAGCACCAATTTAAAGATAAGAAGCAGAAGGTTCAGAGGGGATTTGAGGAAGACGTTTTCATCCAGAGGGTTCTGGGTATCTGGGGCTCATTGCCTAAAAGTGTGGGAGAAGCAAAAACCCTCAGGATATTTAGACATATTCAGATCAACACTTGGAGTGCCATTGCATACAAGACCACTGGGTCAAGTGCTGGAAAATGGGACTGGAACATCTCATTTGTTTGCTGACTGGTGCAGACACAACGGGCTGAAGGATCTCTTTCCACGCTGGAAAGATTCTATCACTCCACATCGAAGCCAGTGCTGGTCAGTGAGCATAGAGGTGATTGGGATAACAGGATTCAGTGTGAGTTAGAATGGCAGAGTTCTAGGCAAACTCAGTTTTATGGTGGGTGCAAAATGGGAGACCAGGCAGCAGGACATTAAAACAATCAAGCTTTACGGTATGAAGGCAAGGCTTTCCACAGCAGTGGAACTGCAGCTGGTGGAAGCAGGCAATTCTGGTGATGGAAAACATCTAAGCAGTTTGTAATTCAAGTTACACAAAGCGTCCTTTTATTCCACTCTAAACACTTGGGCATTAAGTCTGAATTTTCCTTTAATAGCTGGGATGACAGACAGATAAATATGGTTGCAGTGAAAAATCTTTTCAGAACGTGGATCTCACAGTACTGTATTGACCTCAAAGATGTATTCAGACTTTGATGGATTGATGTTTGAAATGTGCAAATCCCAAAGGAATTATTCCAGCGATAACTTTCACAGTGCCACGGGACAATACATTGTCGAGCTAGCTTAGTGCATTATAACAAGTTCGAAATAAAATACACTTGTTTCCCCCATAAGGGACAAGAACACGTTCAGCTTGTTTCAGCTTCAATTAAGATGTATTGAGTCCTTACTGGGACTATGGGTGGTTGATCACAGATACCTGCCCTTTCGACTGTGCATGTACAAGTCAGCTGCTTTTTCTGTGGACAATGCAAATCACACTCAACAGATCCAAGACTAAATGTCAGTGTTGTCCCCTGTCATGTTCAGTATGCAGCAGCAACAAGTTGAATTTAAAAAAAAACACCTTCAAAACTTTTCAAGGTGCTTCCCAGGATCATTACCAAATAAAATTTGGCCCCCAGTCACCGAAGGGGATATTATGGTCGATGACTTATAACTAGTTGAAGGAGGAAGGTTTTAAATAAGCACCTTAGTGTGAACAGAGACAAGCAGGGAGAGAAATGCAAAGTTCAGGTCCTTGATATTCTGAAGGCTGGACTATCAGTAATGGGCCAACACCTTTATAAAGCAGCCAGGTACAAAGAACAGAAATATGCATTTACACAGCACCTTTCATGACAGAAAGCACTGAAGGGCTTTAACAGGCAAAAAAAACTGCCACGGAACACCTCAGCAGATAATAGGACAAATGGTCAAATGTTTGGCCACACAGGCAAGCTTTCAGGAGGACCTAACCGAGAGAGAAAGGTAGAGTAATGGAGAGTGTTCGGTACAGAGTTAGAGATCTAAAGACCATGAAAGGGGAGTATGCATGTTCTCCCCATGTCTGTGTGGGTTTCCTCCAGGTGCTCCGATTTCCGCCCACAGTCCAAACATATGCAGGTTAGGTGGACTGGCCACGTAAAATTGTTCCATAGTGTCTAGGGATGTGCAAGTTGGTGGATTAGCCATGGGGAATGCAGGATATGGTAGGGGCTGGGTTGGGGTGGGATGCTCTTTCGAGGGTCAGTGCAGATTCAATGGACTGATTGGCTTCTTCCTGCACTGTAGGGAACTCTGACGCTATGAAAGCTGAGTGCACAATTACCAATGGAAGAAGAGAAGAGACTGGGACGTTTGAGGGCAAAGATTGAAGGAATGGAGAGATTATAGAGACTGAGAGCAGCAAGTTCAGGGGCAGACCTGAAAACCTGTTGAGGAACTAATAACAAACGGAGGGCAACGAGTATAGGCAGGTGGTGAATGGGACTTGGTTCAACACAGGACAAGGGCAGCAGAAAGGTCAGCTCAAAGTGGGAGCCCATTGGAAGCACTTTGTAAATGATGCAAAAGCATGAGTGGGGGTTTCCGAAACAGCTGGCCTGGGATTGGAGTGTAGATGGACAATCTTCAACAAGGAGGAGTCTTGGTAACTGAGAGCATATTATGTCAGGGGTTCAGCTCGCAATCACTTAGGATGCCTTGATTGCGAACAGTCTGGTTCAGCCTCAGACAGAGTCCTTGGAGGGAGGAAGTGGGGATGTGACCGGTGACGAGAGAAAGAACATTGTGGCCACGGCTGGAGACAATGGCTCCAGTGAAAGACCTCAGGAAAGCAATGCCATCACTGTTTCACTGCCAGGTCTGAGTTCACCAGCACTGCACTGTGCAAGCCCCTGGGAATTACAGGAACTGCCTTCTTGAGCACCCTCCAACCCAACAGAAAATCATTTAAAAACAACCGGAATTCCCAACACATTGTCTCACCTTTCTTTCATTGTGGGAAAGAAAACAAGAAATCACAGGAGATTCACTCTTTTGACAACACAGTGGTAATTTATTTGATTGCAACTCATGGGACGTTGCTGTGTGAAAATTTCAACAGTGACCACGGCTTCAAATTAAGATTAACTCTAGGCATGATGGGAGGTGGCCTGGGATCAGGAAAGGCGCTACATCATGAAAGGCGGCACGGTGGCACAGTGGTTAGCACTGCTGCCTCACAGCGTCAGAGACACGGGTTCAATTCCCGCCTCAGGCGACTGACTGTGTGGAGTTTGCACATTCTCCCCGTGTCTGCGTGGGTTTCCTCCGGGTGCTCCGGTTTCCTCCCACAGTCCAAAGATGTGCAGGCTAGGTGAATTGGCCATGCTAAATTGCCCGTAGTGTTAGGTAAGGGGTAAATGTAGGGGTATGGGTGGATTGCGCTTCGGCGGGGCGGTGTGGACTTGTTGGGCCGAAGGGCCTGTTTCCACACTGTACGTAATCTAATCTAATCATAAACGTATATCATAGAGAGAAACATGTTAGGGCACCTCCTATAACCTGCAGAAAAGCAAACCGTCACACAAGCCCTTCATCGGCTATATTTTATTTTGACAATCCTTTTACTCCAGCATTGATAGAACAATTGTCACATGTTTCTCATTAAACCACAGAGAGCAGTCAGCTCACAAGATGGGTGCTGGAATATAAGCAAAGAAAAGAGAAAAAAAGAAAAGAAAAAAATATATAACCAGGAGATTAGAATCTTAAACGAAAAGAAGTAATCTGCTAACAGAAACAGAACTTAGTATTAATTTCTGTATTACCACAACTAGGTAAAGGATTTCAGCTCTGAGACAATTACATCCTTATCTTGCATCCCTCACCGATTCCATTTGCAAAGTTTTCTCTAAAATCTTTTGCAGTAGGATTAGAGAATATATTCGTGTGCCTGCCTGGGGAGGAGGAGCAACTGGTGTTCCATTACAGGCGCAGCCCAAAGTGAACATCTGAAGGAGACCTGACAACAATAATTCAGACAGGTCCCTCTATGCTTCATAAGATTAAACCGACTTCTATTTACTTAATGATATCTCAGTTTGGGTAAAGTAAATGATTGCATACATATCAGGAAATGTACCAAAAACAAGCTGCAGTTGGTAGGGAATCACATTTATTAGAGAACATCCTCCTCATAAAGTGATCAGGCAAACTCCATTTCCTTTACTATGTATGAAACTACACTGGAATCTCTTTATATTCATCTTGAAGAACTCTGCAGTCTCAGAATTAAATCTCAATTACTTCTCGGGTACCTGAAATAATTCCACAGAGGCCGCTATCCCGTCACCAAATCACACGCCTTTTACTTACATGTGGAGGTCCTTGACACTGATCCAGCTCCCTCAGAGCTAGCTCTCAGAATGAGCTGAACCCTGACACTTCTGTCAGCTGGGGCTCCCTGACTGGACCAGATTAACAGCCCCAACTGGGGAACTCACATTCTATGAGATCCACGTGGTTGACCTTGTTACAATCGCTACAGTGTCAAGGTATGGGGACCCAATGTGAAATTGGCTACAGGTCAGCCATGATTGGTCTGAATGATAAAAGGGACTGAATAGTAAAGGGCCAAGAGATGGAATGGCCTTGTCCAGTTCCTGATATAAGGTCAGGTTTCAGGTAGAGTGTTAGCATTTCTCTACTTACCCTCAACAGGAGCCACATAGGTCACCTCTTGCCATGTTGGTTCGATGCTGAGCTAATTCTGCAACTTACTCAAAAGGATGTTTAACAAACAAACATGGTGGCATTCTCCTGCCAATTTCTCATGCCCAAGCCAACGTCTTATGCTTCCAACGGCTGCAGTCCCAAAACTGAGGAATACTGTTCATGTAAACACAGTCAGAGCCACAAAGCATCAGACTGGACCACTATTCCAGTGCCAACCTTGATGCAGTGGTATCTCTCTGGGACTGACGCCTTAGTGCAGCGACGGAGTTGTGCAACAATTCCAGAGTTGCTTTCTTTCAAACGATGTGACAAGCCAAGCCCTCCCAGGATGTAAAAGATCCCATGAAGACACTAACTGTCCATACCCCTGAGCCAGGAGGCCTGAGAGCTATGTCATAACGTGTCTGAATAGGTCGATTAGAAAAATATCCTGTGGCATCATTTGAAAGAGTTGGGTGGGGAGGGGCAGTTCTGCTGGCCAATAATTATCCCTCATCAACAATGTGAAGGTATGGTCAATGGTTTGTAGGATCACACTGTGCACAAATGGCCAGCCATGTCTCTTGCAGTGACTGCATCTTAAAAAGTACTCCACTGATTCTGAGACAAACTACAGTTGTGGAAGGTGCTATGTAAATGCAAGCTCATTATGCTCCTTCCTTAATAATATATCAGTCGATGCATTAGGTCCACAAAGCAAAAACTAGATAATGCAAGTGGAAATGAGCTCAGTTTCTGTTATACCGTACCTCCATTCTCATTTATCCAGTAAAGAAACAGGTTCATGGTCCCTGCTTCCGTTATATTGTGTTCGTCTCCATAGAGCCACAAAACCTGTTGACACCCTGCAGCCAAGGCTTCAGATTGTGCATAAAGTGAGGCACCATAGTTTCTAAAAGAAGACAGAACAGTTAGAACCGAGCATGCTGCTATAAAGTTGCTTCCTGCTCACAGTGGCTTAACGAGAAAAAGCAAGATCCCAGTTTGAACCTGTTGTAGAATCATAGTGCCATACAGCACGGAATCAGACCTTTTGGTCCAACTCATCCATGCCGACCAGGTTTCCCAAACTAAACTCATCCCATTGACCTGCATGTGGCCCATATCCCTTAAATCCTTCCTATTCATGAACCTGTCCAAATGCCTTTTAAATGCTGTAACTGAACCTGCATCTACCACTTTCTCTGGCAGTTCATTCTACATACGAACCACTCTCTGTGTGAACAATTTAACCCTGAGGTCCCTTTTAAATCTTTTGTCTCTCACCTTAAACCTATGCCCTCTAGTTTTAAACTCCCCTATCCTTTGGAAAAGATCCAGGCTATTCACCCTACCTTCATGGATTTTATAAACCTCTATAAGGTCATCCTTCAACCTCCTCCACTCCAGAAAAAAAATGTCCCAGCCCATCTAGGGTCTCCTTATAACTTAAACCCTCCACTGCTGGTGACATCCTTGTAAATCTTTTATGTGCCCTTTCCAAATTAATAATATCCTTCCTATAGCAGGGTGACCCAGGCCCTGGGGAACAAGCCTAGTTATTAGTAACACCATGGCTGCCGAGGCTGAGATATGAACTCCTTTCCTTCTGAGTCACAAGGCTGAGATTCAAGTCCCACTCAAGGCCATGAACGATATAGGATTTTGCACGACCACCGCACATCTTGCTTCAATGTGTAAATTCGGCAGCCAGTAATGCATTCAGTAAACTCCAAAAACAACCAAGTGATAGGAACCAGTGTGCTTTTCGTGGTGTTTACTAAGAGATGGACAATGGCCAGGTTCCCAGAAAGAAATCCCCTGCTCTTCTTTGAAACAGAATCCACGGGATTTCTTAGATCGATCCAACAAGCAGACAGGGTGGAGGTTCAGTAAACAGCAGCTCTCAGTGTGGCTCTGGAGAGTCAACTCGGGTTTTTGAGCATAAGCCCTGGACTGGGACTTGAACCCAGAGCCTTATGACTCAGGGATAACAGAGAATTCAGTACTCAGCGCAGCACTGAGGGAGTGTCGCATTGCCCAGCATGCTGGCCTTTTGGACACAGTAATAATTTGAGGCTCCATCTGTCTTCTCAGGTGGACACAAAGGATTCCCCGGCACTTTTCCAAAGATTTTGATTTATTATTGTCACATGCACCTAGGTACAGAGAAAAATTTTGTTTTATGTGTAGCACAAGTAGGTGAGGGATAAGCGCAGCAGGTCAAGCTGCGCTTTTCCAGCAACACATTTTTAAGCTCTGAAGCCCAGCATCTGCAGTCCTCACTTTCTCCAAGGTGAGGGATGAGGGATACAATGTTACAGCTGCAGAGAAGCTGCACAAAGAGCGAGATCAACATTAAACTTAATATTTGAGAGGTCCATTCAGAAGCCTAACAGCAGCGGGGAAGAAACTGTTCTTAAACTTGTTGGTCCGTGTGTTTAAGCCTTTGTATCTCCCAACGGAAGAGGTTAGAAGAGATTATAACTGGGGTGGGAGGGGTCTTTGACAACATTAGCTGCCTTCCTGAGGCAGTGAGAACTGTAGATAGAGTCAGTGAATGGAAGACTGGTTCGCATGACTGACTGGGCTGTGTTCACAGCTTTCTGTAGTTTCTTATGGTCCTGGGCAGAGCAGTTGCTGAACCATTCTCCCTAGTATTTTGGCCAATAATTATCTCAGACCCAGAATCATACTCAACATGCCATCTGATCAGTAACACACTGATATTTCCGGGAGCTTGCTATGTGTATGTCGGGTGCTACAGTAATCAGGCTTCATTGGCTGTGAAGTACTGTGAGACAAACAACAATCATGAAAGACACTATATAAATGTAAGTCTTCCTGTTTTACTGCTGATCAAGGTTGGTAAAGGAGCCATGGAAATACTGAGAATGGCAGGCTTCAGGTGAAGGAACATCAGAAAACCATGACAAGGATATTGCTGCCAGGGTTAGAGGGTTTGAGCTGTAGGGAGAGGCTGAACAGGCTGGGGCTGTTTTCCCTGGAGCGTCGGAGGCTGAGGGGTGACCTTATAGAGATTTATAAAATCATGAGGGGCATGAATAGGGTAAATAGACAAGTCTTTTCCCTGCGATGAGGTAGTCCAGAACTAGAGGGTGTAGGTTTATGGTGAGAGGGGAAAGGTTTAAAAGGGACCTAAGGGGCAATGTTTTCACACAGAGGGTGGTGCGTGGATGGAATGAGCTGTCAGAGGAGATAGTGGAGGCTGGTACAATTACAACATATAAAAGGCATCCAGATGGGTACATGAATAGGAAGGGTGTAGAGGGATATGGGCCACATGCTGGCAAATGGGACTAGTTTGATTTCGGATATCTGGTCGGCATGGAGGAGTTGGACCGAAGAGTCTGCTTCCGTGCTGCACATCTCTATGACTCGGTGAACCAAATGCAGGGAGTGATATGCAACTGCACTCACCCTGGTTAAATGGTGTACAGGTTTGTATCGGGGTCAGAATAGATTCAAAGAGGACAAGATCACAGGGTCTTGGTGCACTGTTGCAATTGTTATGAATCTGATTTATGCCAGATTCCACTGTCTTCCATTATACACACTTGTTCTGACTTGTTCCCTCTATTCCCTTCTCCCTCAATCCCCGAATTGCACTTGTTGCCTAGGAGCTGTCGAGGAGAAAGTGAGGTCTGCAGATGCTGGAGATCAAAGTTGAAACTTTATTGCTGGAACAGCACAGCAGGTCAGGCAGCATCCAGGGAACAGGAGATTCGACGTTTCGGGCACAGGCCCTTCTTCAGGAATGA
This sequence comes from Chiloscyllium plagiosum, assembly GCF_037043375.1. Classification (NCBI taxonomy): domain Eukaryota; kingdom Metazoa; phylum Chordata; class Chondrichthyes; order Orectolobiformes; family Hemiscylliidae; genus Chiloscyllium; species Chiloscyllium plagiosum. The sequence continues at coordinate 55,250,209 of NW_028270161.1, forward strand.
GCAGAGAGTGTTCAGCAGGAGAAGATAAAAGGTAGGGAGGAGGGACTTGGAGGAGGGGCGTTGGAAATGTGATAGGTGGAAAGAGGTCAAGGTGAGGGTGATAGGTCGGAGTAGGATGGAGGCGGAGAGGTCAAGAAGAAGACTGCAGGTCAGGAAGGCGGTGCCGGGCTGGAGGGATCCGGCTGAGACAAGGTGGGGGGAGGGGGGATGAAGAAACTGGTGAAGTCCAAGTTCATCCCCTGCGGTTGGAGGGTTCCCAGTCGGAAGATAAGACGCTCCTCCTCCGACCGTCGGGTTGTTGTGGTTTGGCGGTGGATGAGTCCAATGACCTGCATATCCTCGGTGGAGTGGGAGGGGGAGTTGAAATGCTGTGCTACAGGTTGGTTGGGTTGGTTCATCCGGGTGGCCCAGAGGTGCTCTCTGAATCGCTCCGCAAGTAGGCGGCCTGTTTCCCCAATATAGAGGAGGCCACACCGGCTGCAGCGGATGCAGTAGATGATGTGGGTGGAGGTGCAGGTGAATCTGTGGCGGATATGGAAGTTTCCTTTGGGGCCTTGGAGAGAAGTGAGGGGGGAGGTGTGGGCGCAAGTGTTGCACCTCCTGCGGTTGCAAGGGAAGGTGCCGGGAGTGGAGGTTGGGTCGGTGGGGGGTGTGAGTCGGTCGACTGGGAGCAGATGCGGCGGAGACGAAGGAATTGGGAGAATGGGATGGCGTTTTTACAGGGGGCAGGATGGGAGGAGGTGTAGTCCAGGTAGCTGTGGGAGTCGACCGACTCCCACAGCTACCTGGACTACACCTCCTCCCATCCTGCCCCCTGTAAAAACGCCATCCCATTCTCCCAATTCCTTCGTCTCCGCCGCATCTGCTCCCAGGAGGACCAGTTCAAAATACGTACAACACAGATGGCCTCCTTCTTCAAGGACCGCAATTTCCCCCCCGACGTGGTCGACGGTGCCCTCCACCGCATCTCCTCCACTTCCCGCTCCTCCGCCCTTGAGCCCCGCCCCTCCAACCGCCACCAGGACAGAACCCCACTGGTCCTCACCTACCACCCCACCAATCTCCATGTACAGCGCATCATCCGCCGTCACTTCCGCCACCTCCAAACAGACCCCAGCACCAAGGATATATTTCCCTCCCCTCCCCTATCAGCTTTCCGTAGAGACCACTCCCTCCGCGACTCCCTTGTCAGATCCACACCCCCCACCGACCCAACCTCCACTCCCGGCACCTTCCCTTGCAACCGCAGGAGGTGCAACACTTGCGCCCACACCTCCCCCCTCACTTCTCTCCAAGGCCCCAAAGGAAACTTCCATATCCGCCACAGATTCACCTGCACCTCCACCCACATCATCTACTGCATCCGCTGCAGCCAGTGTGGCCTCCTCTATATTGGGGAAACAGGCCACCTACTTGCGGAGCGATTCAGAGAGCACCTCTGGGCCACCCGGACGAACCAACCCAACCAACCTGTAGCACAGCATTTCAACTCCCCCTCCCACTCCACCGAGGATATGCAGGTCATTGGACTCATCCACCGCTAAACCACAACAACCCGACGGTCGGAGGAGGAGCGTCTTATCTTCCGACTGGGAACCCTCCAACCGCAGGGGATGAACTTGGACTTCACCAGTTTCTTCATCCCCCCTCCCCCCACCTTGTCTCAGCCGGATCCCTCCAGCCCGGCACCGCCTTCCTGACCTGCAGTCTTCTTCTTGACCTCTCCGCCTCCATCCTACTCCGACCTATCACCCTCACCTTGACCTCTTTCCACCTATCACATTTCCAACGCCCCTCCTCCAAGTCCCTCCTCCCTACCTTTTATCTTCTCCTGCTGAACACTCTCTGCTCATTCCTGAAGAAGGGCCTGTGCCCGAAACGTCGAATCTCCTGTTCCCTGGATGCTGCCTGACCTGCTGTGCTGTTCCAGCAATAAAGTTTCAACTAGGAGCTGTCTCCTTACTTTCCATGTTCCTGCACTCGTGCTGCCATCCTATCCCACATATCTATCACTCACACATTTCCTTAGCCTGTCCCGGATTTGTAAATGTACCCCCATTCGTGCCTAAGAATAGAAAAGCAGAATGTGCGATGATGGGTGCAAACTACGTGGGGGTCATTTGGAGGCATTGTAAAGGGCTGTTTAGGTGTTCATTGTGGGCTACTATTGACGTACATACCCTCCGACCTTGCAGTCCCCCGTTCCTCCTTTCCATGCCCGGACATATTTCGGATCTGCCCAAAGGGACACGGAGTCCAAGGTCCCCTTTGAGAAATAAGGTCCGACTGGACTGAGGATCACATACAGCAACGCTTTTGTCGTTATCTTCAATCCAAGAGAAGGCTGCGATTCAAAGTGGAAAGTGAGAAGGAATCAGCAGGAGCTAAAACACAGCCTTCAGCAGCCGCGTCACCCTAACCCTCTGGATCCATAGTGTTCCCATCCTGCGGGATTGTGCTGGAGGCTCCCAGAAGTTAGAGATTCATTCAACAGGAAACGTTCCGGGAGGGGAAATCATTGGGACCTCCAAAACAAGAAGGGGGCAGGATAGCGAGGTTTCTTGCGATACCACCCAAAGAGTCAATGGATAGCCAGACCCACTCCTGCTGATCACAGCAGCTGCCACTCCACCTCTCCTTTCCCCCAGCTACATGAAGCCCCGAGGGGGCATTAACTATTGGAGATGGGACAGCTCCAACGGGGAAACCATGGTGACAGTCTCCATCCGGGAAACCATGGCGACAGTCACCAACTGGGAAACTATGGGGACAGTCTCCATCCGGGAAACCATGGCAACAATCTCCAACTGGGAAACCATGGTGATGGTCTCAATCTGGGACACTGTGGCGAGTCTCCAACTGGGAATCATGGTGAGCTCTCTGCCACAAAATGTAGGGAATATATTCCATTTGAACCAATCTAGGGTCAATCGATGTAAGCAATGGTGGGGGTGGGCACCTTGCCTCAACCTAACTGAGCCCATCTCCCATAGTCCACAACCTGAAAAACCAGAAAGGAGTCTTATCTTTTCCCCAATTAGACCCTGTGAAGGGAGACCACTTGCAGCAGTCTCTATGGCCCAGAAGCCACCAGTTTCTGATGGACTTCAACATCGCAGCCTGCAATTCACTGAGGGGTCTCGCCACTCAACGTTCAATGAGCTAATTGGAGCTCCATCCAGCCACACCTGCAAACACCGCACAGCCTGGTGCATCTACAAACAGATGTCAATGCGCGCTGCACGACAGCATGTGCAGATTGTACATAAACAGAGCTGGAAAAATGTGAATTTACATCCCAACATTTGGCAGGCAGTGACCTAATAGTATTATCACAAGGCTATTAATCCAGAAACTTGGCTAATGCTCTGGGGACCTGGGTTCAAATCCCGCCACAACTTGGATTGAATAAAGATGTGGCAGAAACGCCGGTCTGGTTCACTGATGTCCTTTAGGGAAGGAAACTGCCGTCCTTGCCCACCCTGACTCCAGACCCACAGCAATGTGGTTGACTCTCAACTGCCCTCTGGGCAATGAGGAATGGACAATAAATACTGGCCCAGCCAATGATGCCACAGCCTTTGAAATGAACATAAAAAAAAAGACACAATTGCCCTTGACCATTCTCCAAAACACAACACACGCAGCCAGTCCGATTTCAGGTATTCTCACCTCTGTTCCGATGAAGACTGGTCGGATGTAGAGACTGGCAGCATTTGAATATGGAACCCACTCCCTGTCTATCTCCACCAGCTTCCTGATGCACTCCAACAGCTCGTTGGGATCAAAGATCTAGTAAAGGAAAGACCTCTTCAGACTGAATTCATTTGGTGCAGAAACCAAGTCGGGAAACTATCGCTAAAACTAATCAATAACTGCTGGTATGATTATTGTCCAGTGTAGATAGAAGGAAGCCTGGCCAATGTTACCAAACATGGCTTCAAAGATTGAAGATTTTAACTGCTACCGTCTGCACTTAATATCCACCAGGATGTTTCCAATGTAAAAACCTCTGGTGGAAAACGGAGGTTCTTGTATGATAACCCATTTGGGCTGAATAGGAGAAAGTGAGGACGGCCGATCTGGAGATCAACGCCGAAAAGTGTGGCGCTGAGAAAGCACAGCAGGTCAGGCAGCATCCAAGGAGCAGGAGAGTTGACATTTCGGACATAAACCCACCATCAGGAATGGGGTGGCGGGTTACGGAGGAGGTGGGCAAGGGGGGTGCTAAGATATAAACAGGAGGGCGGGGGGACGGAGGGGAATGTAGCTAGGAATGCAATAGATAGACGAAGCTGGAGGGTGAGGGTGATAGGTCAAAGCGGACGGTGGAGTACTTAGGTGGGAAGGAAGATGGACAGGTAGGACAGATCTAGAGGGCGGTGCCGAATTGGAGGGTTGGATCTGGGATGAGGTGGGGGAGGGGAGATGAGGAAACTGGTGAAGTCGACACGGATGCTGTGTGGTTGGAGAGGCCCAAGGTGGAAGATGAGGTATTCTTCCTCCAGGCATCGGGTGGCTTGGATTCGGTGGTGGAGGAGGCATAGGACTTGCATATTCTTGGTGGAGAGGGACAGGGTGGCGGGGTTGTTGGGTGCGTGTGTCCCAGAGATGTTTCCTGAAATGCTCCGCAAGTTGGTGTCCTGGCCCTCCAATGTAGAAGAGACCACTTCTAGAGGAACGGACACAGTAGATGAGGTGGGTGGATGTGCAGGAAAATCTCTGCCAGGTATGGAAGGAACCTATGGAGACTTGGATGGAGGGGAGATGGGGACATGTGGGTGCAGATTTAAAACCTCTTGCAGTGGCAAGAGACCTTGGACTGGAGGTTCACAGCTCCTTGAAAGTAGAGGCGCAGGTAGGTAGGTTAGTGAAGAAGGTGTTTGGTAGGCTTTCCTTTATATGTCAGAGCATCAAATATAGGAGTTGGGAGGTCATGTTGCAGCTGTGCAGGACATTGGTTAGGTCACTTTTGGAATATTGCATGCAATTCTGGTCTCCCTGTAAGAGGAAGGATGTTGTGAAACCTACAAGGGTTCAGAAAAGATTTACAAGGGTGTTGCCAGGGTTGGAGGATTTGACATATAGGGAGAGACTGAATAGGCTGGGACTGTTTTCTCTGGAGTGTTAGAGGCGACCTTATTGAGGTTTATAAAATCATGAGGGGCACAGATAGGGCAAATAGACAAGGTCTTTTCCCTGGGGTGGGGGAGTCCAGAACAAGAGGCCATAGCTTTAAGGTGAGAGGCGAAAAATTTAAAAGGGACCTCAGGGGCAACTTTTTCATGCAGTGGGTCGTGCGTATATGGAATGCCAGAGGAAGTGATGGAGGTTACTGCAATTACAACATTTAAAAGGCATCTGGATGGGTACATGAATAGGAAGGGTTTAAAGGGATATGGATCAAATGCTGGCAAATGGGACTAGATTAGGTTAGGATATCTGGTCGGCATGGATGAGTTGGATCAAAGGGTGTCTTTCTCTGTATATCTCTATGACATATCCAGTGCATCACATACTATAGCTACCTCCATCAAAAGACTGTGCATGCTGGGATTCAATGGGAGCTTTCAAGAAGGTGACAAGTTTTTGTTTAGAAAGATGTCTGGGAAAACGTGACTAACAGGAGTTGAGGTACAAATTGGATTGTACCATTGTCTGAATGTCTACGCCTCACGCTTTGTTGTCAGAAATGGTGCCACTTGGAATTTGGCCTAATGGCCATTCCTGGCGCCAGGGTGGTATCTGCAACTTCCTGCCTGTATGTGGCACAGGCAAAGAATTATTTGAGCTGTTTGCTGCCACCAGTCCTTCATTGACTATACTGTATCCAAAGCACGTCTAATGATCAGTGGTAGTGGACAGACAGCACTGGTGAGTCTAAACAGAATGGGAACTTGTCTCAGTTAATGTTTTTATGCACGATAGCAATAAGTGCAGTTTACACAACTAATCTGGCAATGATTACTAAGGACTATTTGGTATTGCACAGAATACAATACCATCTGTAGAATTCCTTGTCTTAATGTATAGACTGTTAATATATTCGGATTGGGTGGAAGAATTGCAACATTCAACGTCAACTCTTTCAGAACAATTACCTTATGCAACAGCTACCTAATGCACCATGTCACGCAAGCAAGAACTTGAGCTCTAATGAAAGCTCTATTTGCTTGTTACAGCATGTGTGATTTGGTTGCATTACTGAGGTACACCACATTCAAGGCATTGACAGTAACCGGTCAGTGCAGGTAAACCGCTGTTGCATGTCGCTGCAACGTTGCATGGATGTGCAGCCGTGCAGTGACCTGAGAAGTCCTGGAGGGGTTTGTTCTGTCATTAAGACCATACGTGCACAGTGCAAATAAACTGAAAGGGACGGCAACTGGGGAAAGTAACAGGCAACAATAACAGTCTGTGTACTCACAGGTAAACAGGCTCGAATGGCCGACTGCAGCATCCTCTGCATATTCAACATGGGTCGGAACAGGCGAATCTTATTATCCACTCCGCGGTAGGCTTTCAGCCCTTCAAACAACTGTGAAGAGATGGCAGGTGAAGCAAGAGGTCATTTCATGCAACTCTCTCTGTCAGGTGATACCACAGTTAGTTAGCAAAAAGAAATCGCAGTTACTGGTGAATCCCACATTTGCATCCTTCACTGTAAGACTGCACTCTGCGTTTAACTGGTGAGTGAACAATGCACCGGATCGTAGCTCAGTCAATATTCCCTCGTCTCCTGGCCAACCTCACAGAAGCAAATTCACCGCCACCCTTGCTGCTAATTCTGGGATCCTCCTGTGGATCACCAAGTGGCCACACATTCCCACCCTGCGTGTCAGAAGTGGCAGACTGGCTGCTAAACGTGGGGTCACTGAGAGTCCCTCAGCACTGCCCCTACCCTCAGGACAAAACCGGTGGTTTTCCCCTCCAGGGCAATCGACATCCTTCCTGAGGGAGCATCTGGAGGATTTCCTGCAGTCCTCCATCTACCCTAACCCCACCAACATCCCCATGGCACCACCTCCACCAACCTCCAGTCACTGACTGACAATCTCCACCAATTTAACCACTCATGCCAATCATTTCCCCACCCTTAACCTTGACCCTTTCTCCTTCCAGGTACCCCAAGTGGTGCAGCCTGGCCAGGCATGGGAGGGACGTCAGGAAGAAACAGATGATAGCAACCCAGCACCATCATTTCATCTCACTGCATTGCAAAATCCGCAGCTGTTACATGCAAGCTCAGTCAGAGATAGTGTGGAACGACAGCAAAACTCCAGTCCGCCTGCGTTCTCAGTGCACTGCCACACCACTGGAAGACCGAGGCAAACATTGGAGGGCAGGAGAAATGGCTGAACTGCCTGTCCCTTCGCTGTCTCCAACACCTCTTCAGCATCTCTGGGCAGGTCAAAGTCAGCAACTCGAAGCAGGCTAGGCAGTCTTATGCAGAAGCTGTGAAGAAGACAGCGAGAACTTCTCTCAGCCCCTGCCACACTACTCCTGCAACTTTCACCAACGACAAAAAGCAGCAAACAGGAATCAAAGCAACAGTCAGAAGAAATCAACTAAACTCACTTGAAAATGTTCGATGTGTTGGACTGGGCTGGACAAAGTTAAAAATTACACAACACCAGGTTACAGGCTAACAGACTTATTTGGAAGCACTAGCTTTTGGAGCGCTGCTCCTTCATCAGGTGGTTGTGGAGCAGGATCGTAGGACATCGACTTTACAGCAACAGGATTAGACCATAAGACCATAAGACATAGGAGTGGAAGTAAGGCCATTCAGCCCATCGAGTCCACTCCGCCATTCAATCATGGCTGATGGGCATTTCAACTCCACTTACCCGCATTCTCCCCGTAGCCCTTAATTCCTTGTGACATCAAGAATTTATCAATCTCTGCCTTGAAGACATTTAGCGTCTCGGCCTCCACTGCACTCCGCAGCAATGAATTCCACAGGCCCACCACTCTCTGGCTGAAGAAATGTCTCCGCATTTCTATTCTGAATTGACCCCCTCTAATTCTAAGGCTGTGTCCACGGGTCCTAGTCTCCTCGCCTAATGGAAACAATTTCCTCGCGTCCACCCTTTCCAAGCTATGTATTATCTTGTAAGTTTCTATTAGATCTCCCCTTAATCTTCTAAACTCCAATGAATACAATCCCAGGATCTTCAGCCGTTCCTCGTATGTTAGACCTACCATTCCAGGTATCATCCGTGTGAATCTCCTGTAGACACACTCCAGTGCCAGTATGTCCTTCCTGAGATGTGGGGACCAAAACTGGACACAGTACTCCAAATGGGGCCTAACCAGAACTTTATAAAGTCTCAGTAGCACATCGCTGCTTTTATATTCCAACCCTCTTAAGATAAATGACAACATTGCATTCGCTTTCTTAATCACGGACTCAACCTGCATGTTTACCTTTAGAGAATCCTCAACTAGCACTCCCAGATCCTTCTGTACTTTGGCTATATGAATTTTCTCACCGTTTAGAAAGTAGTCCATGCTTGTATTCTTTTTTCCAAAGTGCAAGACCTCGTATTTGCTCACATTGAATTCCATCAGCCATTTCCTGGACCACTCTCCCAAACTGTCTAGATCCTTCTGCAGCCTCCCCACTTCCTCAGTACTACCTTCCTGTCCACCTAACTTCGTATCATCGGCAAACTTCGCTAGAATGCCCCCAGTCCCTTCATCCAGATCATTAACATATAATGTGAACAGCTGCGGCCCCAACACTGAACCCTGCGGGACACCGCTTGTCACCGGCTGCCATTCCGAAAAAGAACCTTTTATCCTAACTCTCTGCCTTCTGTCAGACAGCCAATCCTCAATCCATACCAGTAGCTCACCTCGAACACCATGGGCCCTCACCTTACTCAGCAGCCTCCCGTGTGGCACCTTACCAAAGGACTTTTGGCAGTCTAGATAGACCACATCCACTGGGTTTCCCTGGTCTAACCTACTTGTCACCTCTTCAATGAATTCTAACAGGTTTGTCAGGCACGACCTCACCTTACTAAATCCATGTTGACTTGTTCTAATCCGACCCTGCTCTTCCAAGAATTTAGAAACCTCATCCTTAATGATGGATTCTAGAATTTTACCAACAACCGAGGTTAGACTAATTGGCCTATAATTTTCCATCTTTTGTCTTGATCCTTTCTTGAACAAGGGGGTTACAACAGTGATCTTCCATTCATCCGGGACTTTCCCTGACTCCAGTGACTTTTGAAAGATCTCAACCAACGCCTCCATTATTTCCTCAGCCACCTCCCTCAGAACTCTAGGATGTAGCCCATCGGGGCCAGGAGATTTATCAATTTTAAGACTTTTTAGCTTTTCTAGCACTTTCTCTTTTGTAATAGCTGAAAATATGTTGCTGGAAAAGCGCAGCAGGTCAGGCAGCATCCAGGGAACAGGAGAATCGATGTTTCGGGCATAAGCCCTTCTTCAGGAATCCATGGCAACCATACTCAACTCAGCCCCCTGACTCCCTTTAATTGTTGGGATATTACTCATGTCTTCCACTGTGAAGACTGACGCAAAGTACTTATTAAATTCTCCTGCTATTTCCTTATCTCCCATCACTAGCCTTCCAGCATCAGTTTGAAGTGGCCCAATGTCTACTTTTGCCTGTCGTTTGTTTCTTATGTATTGAAAGAAACTTTTACTATCATTTCTAATATTACTGGCTAGCCTACCTTCATATTGCAGTGTCATGCAACTGAAATGATACATTGAACAAACCTAGATTGCTATTAAGTCTTTTATCTTTTAGAATGGTTTGCAGATTTCAGTTCATTACTATACAAGTCCTAGAACGTCTTTTAAGTTTTTGCCACAGGTGCCATTTCTGCGTTTGAAGAACGTAGGCAGGACCCTAGTCATGAGTCCAGCCTAATTTCTCATCCACATTCTTTCAATTGTGCTGCACTCTTGCAATGTCTGAGAAGAACCACAAGAGGATGATGGAGACCACCTCCTGGTGAAATATCATGGTCTCGGGTACAAGTCGAGAGCAGCAGCAGCTTGTTGTCATTAGGCAACAACCTGCAATAACTGTAAAACCTTTTAGAATCACACATTCTCCAAAAATATGACACTGCAACTTAACACAACCTCTATATTATAATATTAACAGGTTTTAGTTTTTAACTAGCAACCTCATGTTAACAATTTAATCAAATCTTCCCGATATGTGATGCAATAAGTACAATTCCTCCTACGTAATATGTAATGGCTTTGTTTAATTCACCTTGATTTGCGAATGTTTGGCATTTATATTCATTTCACATACTTTAGGTTTTCACAGATCACATTTAACTTCCCAAATAAGTTCAGTGGGAAGTACTTTCATCTCAAAATCAGGAACGCAAATATTAAAGCCAAAATGACACTCTTGTGTGGCGCTGAGGGAGTGCTGCACTACTGGAGGTGCTGAGTTTTAGACGAGGTGTTACATTGAGGCCTCTCAGACAGATATGAAAGATTTCCTAATTACCGATCGAAGAACAGTGAGGCAGGGGCCCCGATGCTGTTCCCCAAATAACAATTGTCCATTAACTAAATAGCAGCAAAACATATCACTCGATCATTTATTTCACTGCTGTTTGTGACATCATCTGTGTGCAAGTTGGCTTCCAGCAAGCCAATGGCTGGGTTAACAGGATGTTCTCCTTTATTACAAGAAGAATTGAACATACTAGTAAGGACATTCTTTCGGGAGCCGGTACACATACACAATAGGATGAATGGCCTCCTTCAGAACGGCAAAATTCCATGACTCTATATTACGCTTCAGTTATTAGGGAAGCCACTTCAGAATACGGTGTGCAGTTTGGCATCCTTGTTTAAGAAAGGATGTAAATGCATTGGAGGTGGCTCAAAGGAAGTTTACCAGATTGAAACCTGGAATGATGAGAAACCTTAGAACCAAACACTGGACATGCTGGGCTTATTTTCACTACAGTTGTGAAGATCAAGATAATTTGACGACCTCGTGGCATTATCGTTGGACTGTCAATCCAGAGACCTAGATAATGTTCTGGGGACCCAAGTTTGAATTCTGCCATAGCTGAATGTTCAATTTTTTTAATATAAATCAGGAATTAAGAATCCACTGATGACCATGAATCTGTTGTCGATTGTTGGAATAGCCCATCCGGTTCATTAATTTCCTTCAGGGAAGGAGGTGGGGTTAGGCAGATTCTTATAAGGCAAGGGAATTGTTAAGGATTATCGGGGATAAACGGGAATGTCGAATTCAAAGCATAAATTGATCAGCCGTGTTCTTATTGAATGGTGGATTTGAGCCTACTCCTTCTGGACACAGATCAGAGGCTACCACTGCCAAGGTGTTCCAGTTAAATGGATCACTCAGGTTCTCTGGGACTCTGTCCTCGTAATTCTGTTATTTAGCTCCCACTCCTCACCTACTCCCCAATGGCCCATCCATGCCAATCCATATCGTCATCCACCTCTAATGGCTCCTCATACCCCACAAGCCAATCAGTTCTCTTTATGATCCCACCAATGGTCCTTCATGGTTCCACAATTACCCATACATCTCTTCCTCTCCCTGACATCCTCCATGTCAACTCATTGCACTTTGATGTCCATGCATCAGATACGCACTCTGTACAAAACCAGTAAACCCTACAATAGCAATGACATGTGTGGGAATGTTTAAAAAAAAGCCATTCATAATGCCCTTCAAAAACTTGTCACATGTAAACTCACTAGACCTTTAAAGTACCAATGGCAGAAATAATAAACAGTTGGCAGTGATTTATATCAATAACCATTCAGCCAGTGACAAGATAAATCACAGAGGCAAACCTATAAATCAAGCAACCAACTGCTCGCTGGTTCAATAAAGTAATGGGAGACAAAACTGCTCAGTTGAGGCCCCACCCAATGTCTCTGGCAAGAGCACCATGCAAGCATCAACATGTCAATCCTCAAATACCTTGGCCTGTTCGCTGATGGCAACAGACTGAGGATTATAGAGTTACCACGACACCTAAAACCTTAAAGGATCTCACGCAAAGTGTCAAGAAAACCATTCGAATGCAAGAAAGAAATTTAAACTTGAATTACTAGGACATTCTGTGCCTTCAGACCATTTTCAAATTAATGACATAATCGGGATTCCCCAGGCAATGTGGTAGCAAAGTTTGTGCAAAGCAATAACCCCCCCAACACACACAACACACACAAAACCGCGAATGGCCAAATCTTAGCTACAGGTTAAATATTGTCTGGAGATGCTTCTCTTCAAAATGCTGGCGTACCGTCTTCAACTTGAGAAGGCAGACAGGGCCTGAGCTAAAGATCGCTTACAAAAAAATGACACGTCTGACAGGACAGAGGTCCCTCAGTACTGAAGGGAGTTGGGGGTGGGCGGTGGGGCAGGGGGTGAGGTGTCAGGTTGCTGCATTCAATTCCTTCTGTCTGAACATTCAGCTTTGAACTCAGAGTTGTGAGTGCCACCAGCCAAGCCCCACGGCTAACGCCGAACCCAAAAATGCAAATCTCCCTTACATCATCTCACCTCCACTGAGTAATGTAGAGCTGACACTGCAGGGTGCAGTGAGAGGTTCTGCAGTGGTTTAATCTGTGGCCTCTCCCAGCCTCTTGCGGCCGTCCACTGAATCATCAACATGTGGTCGCTGAACGAAGTCCCGAACACAAGCTGGTTCGGGTCTGGCTTCTTGGCTGACGTCTGGACCATTTCAATCTGCAGATCTGCCGCCTTAATGGAAAAAGAAGCAGAAAAATATATTCAGGGTGAGGTTCAGATCTCCTACAACAATCAAGACGCAGGATTTTACCTGAAATTTAACCCAGCAACAGGCTATTCGACCGGGTACAACTTTCATTTCGTAAAGCCATCATAGGTGCTAAAAGGCAATGCCAAACTAAGCTTGAGACCCAGACCAACCACACGGAAACCGCAAGGCTTACACGACATGACGAGCTACAAAGTTAAATTAAATAGAATCACGGGTAGCAGTACACCCCTACCCAACGAGCTCAATGCATTCTACACTCACTTTGAACAGAAGGTCAGTGAAATGGTGTCACCTATCCCAACAGTCTCGGATCTACCTGCACCCACAGTCAACTCCACAGATGTTACATCGGCCTTCTTGAGAGTGAACCCACGGAAAGTGACTGACCCAGACGGAGTCTCTGGCTGTGCAGTCAGATCCCGCGCGGACCAGTTGGTGGGAGTATTCGCTGACATCTTTAACCTCTCCTTCCTCTGATCTGAAGTCCCCACTGCGTCAAGAAGACCACCATCATCCTGGTACCACAAAAAAACCTCATACAGCGTGCCATAATGACTACCACCCAGCAGCTCTGACCTTCATCATTATGAAGTGCTTCCAGAGATTAGACATGGTTCTTATCAACTCCAGCCTCCCAGCCTGTAATTTCCCTACCAGCACAACGGCTCCACAGCAGACATCATCTGCCTGGCCTTCTACTCATCCCTGGAACATCTGGATAACAAGGATCAGGAGGGGAGAAAGTGAGGACTGAAGGTGCTGGAGATCAGAGTCACAATGCGTGGTGCTGGAAGAGCACAGCAGGTCAAGCAGCATCCGAGGAGCAGGAGAGCTGACGTTTCAGGCGTGAGAGCTTCATCAGGAATGCAGAGGAGTCCTAAGGGGGCTGAGAAATAAATAGGAGGCAGTTCATCAACTTCACAAACATCTTTCACCCAGACCTCAAGTTCACTTGGATGACCTCAGACATGTCCCTCCCCTTTCTGAACCTCTCCATCTCCAAACTCCAAGACCTAGGTCTCAGCTTCTTCCTCTGTAACTGGATCCTCAACGTCCTGACCCATAGACCGCAATCAGTAAAAACAGAAGACAACACACCTCCTCCACTATAATCCTCAACACACATGCCCCACAAGGCAGTGTACTCAGCCTCCTATTATACTTCTTACTGGCCTCACAGTTGTGAGTCTAACTCTGCCCCAACTCCATTTACAAGTTTGCTACGATACCACCAGAGTGGGTTGTATCTCAGAGTACGATGAGACAGAGCACTCGAAAGAGATTGAATGTTTGGCAGCACAGTTTAAAGTCAACAATCTCTCTATCAATGTCAGCAAAACGAGGGAGCTAGTCATTGACTTCAGGAAGCAGAGTGGAAGGCATGCTCCTGTCTGTATCAATGGTGCTGAGGTGGAGATGGTTGAAAGTGTAAAGTTCCTGGGAGTGACGATCAACAACAATCTGTCTGGTCCACCCACGGTGGGGCAATGATCAAGAAAGCACACCAATGCCTCTACTTCATCAAGAAGCTAAGGAAATTCAGCATGTCCACAATGACTCTTACTAATTTTCAAAGATGCATGATAAAAAATATCCTGTCTGGATGCTTCACAGCTTGGTACAGTAACTGCTCTGCCCAAGTCCGCAAGAAACTACACAGAGTCATGAACACAGCCCCGTTCATCATGCAAACCAGCTCCCATCCATTGACTCCATTTATACTTCCCGCAGCCTCAGGAAAGCAAGCAACGTAATCAAGGACCCCTCCCACCCTGATTATACTTTCCTCCATCTTCTTCCATCCAGCAGAAGATATAAAAGTTTGAAAACACATACAAAGAGATTCAAGAATAGTTTCTTCCCTGCTGTTATCAGACATTGGAATGGACCTCTCAAATGTTAATTCTAGTTTCTCTCTCTCTCTCTCTCTCTCTCTCTCTCTCTCTCTCCACCTTCTCTGCGGCTGTAACACTGTATTCAGCATTTAGTTCTGCTACCCTGATGCACTTTGTATGGTATGATCTGCCTATACAGCATAAAATGACATTTTTCACTGTATCTTGCTACATGTAACAACAACAGATCGAATCAATCAGAAAAGTTGTTAGAGTTCTTTGATGAAGTGACCAGGAAGGTTGATGAGGGCAGTGCAGCAGGTGTAGTCTATATGGATTTCAGTAAGGCCTTTGATAAAGTTCCCATGGTAGGCTGCTCTCAAAGGTTAGATCGTATGGAATCCAGAGAGAGCAGGCAAATCAATTACACAGTTAGCTTGATGGTAAGAAGTGGAGGGTATTAGTGAAAGGTTGCGTATTGGACTGGAGGCCTGTGACTCGTGGAGTGCCTCAGGGTCTGTGCTGGGCTCATTACTGTTTGGTATCTATATCAATGATTTGGAAGAGAATCTACAAGGCATGATTAGTAAGTTTGCTGATGACACTGAAATACGTGGTATCGTAGACAGTGATGAAGGTTATCAGAAATTGCAGCAGGACCTTAGTCAGCTGGGAATGTGGGCCGAGAAATGGCAAAGGGAGTTTAATATGGATACGTGTGAGGTCTTGCACTTTGGAAAGTCAAATCAAGGCAGAAGTTTCATGTTGAATGGTACGGCCTTAGTGAAAGAGTGGGATTTGGAATTTCGGTTTACGGCTCTCTGAAAGCCGAGTCACAGGTAGACAGGGCAGTGAAGAAGGCTTTTGGCTCACTGGCCTTCGTCAGTCAGGGCATTGAGTATAGAAGTTGGGAAGTTATGTTAAAGAATTATACAGGACATAGCTGAGGCCGCACTTAGAGTATTGTGTTCAGTTTTGGTCATCTTGCTATAGGAAGGATGTTATTAAACTGGAAGGAGTGCAGAAGAAATTTACAAGGATGTTGCCTGGACTCAATAAGATGGGTTAAAGGGGGAAGTTGGACAAGCTAGGACATTTTTTTAAAATGGGGACTCATGGGGGAGCTTATAGAGGTGCATAACATCATGGTAAGCCTGGATAGAGTGAATGTACTCAGTCTTTTTCCCAGAGTTGGGGAATCGAGGATTAGAGGGCATCAGTTTAAGGTTAGAGGGGAAAGAATAGAAGAGAACCTGAGGGACAACATTTTTTACACAGAGGGTGGTACGCATATGGAATGAGCTGCCAGCAGAAGGGGTTGATGCGGGTACATTGAAAATATTTAAAAGGCATTTGGACAAATATATGGACAAGAAATGATTAGAAGGATATGGGCCAAGTTACAGAGAAATAGGGTTAGCGTGGATGTACATTTTGGTTGACATAGACCAGTTTGGGCCAAATGGCCTGTCTCCATGCTGTAGAATTCTATGACTCTAACTGGTTGGTGTCAGTATTTCAACTCCAGCCAGCCACCTCTGACTCTATCTTAACATCCTGCCTCCATTTGTTATCTTCCACTTTGCGTTTGAATCAAACTCTCCATTAATTACAGCAATGCTATCTGTCCCACGTGGTCATGGGCTCCACATTTCTACCACTCTCTGTGTAAATTATCTTCTATCTACAGTATTGGCTAAGAACCTTTGAGCCTAGGCTCCCCGAGAAGCAGAAGGAGTTTCTCCACCGATCTCTTATCAAATCCCTCCATTGCTGTTAAGGCCTTGGTCAGGTCTCCTCCATATTTCCTTACCATTCCTACCTCTCAATTCTGACAGTATTCCTGTAAAAGCTTCAGGTTACCTTTGATCACAAGGGCAAATCATGAGCTGTTGTGTTAGGGAATGGTTTTGCAAGGGTTAATGTTGAAGACGCATTCATCTCCATTCTAGGCTAATGTCTATGGGCTCTGAGTGGAGATACATCAGAGCAGCTGATGACCATGTCATGTGAAGATGGATATGCACAGGTCTCCCACCAGTCTGAGTAACAATGCCTAACTTCCCAACGTCCATTTCTTCTAACCAATCTGTTTAGATGTGTTATAACACACTTCTGGATTAGATGGGACTTGAATCCAGGTCTTCTGTCCAAGAGGTAGCAAGACTACCACTGCATCCTCAATGTCCCAGTATAACTTGTATCTAGTGTCTATCATGCAATAAAATACAGCTTGATTAAGGCACAAGCCTCCTGTCATTAAGATTCACTTACGGTTTTCCCTTCCCACTGTCAACCAAGTTGGACTTTAAACCCAATCAACAAAAGAGGACAGTGGTAGCAAACTACCCTGACCACCAGCAAGTGATGGTTAACATCACGGCACAGGCAACAACTGCATATAACAAGTCAGTGTGCATTCCATCGCTGACCGTAGCAGCTGAGCGTCTAAGTGTTCATAGCTCATGAAACTGGGGGCACATATCCGAAACCCTGTGGATTGCTCTAGCCTCCAGTTATCAACTGATTAACTTAAACATTAATCAGTTGAGAGGTTAAAGTTATTTCCAAATAATGTGCAAATAGACGTCATACAGAAAAATATGTGAACCTGTCCAAAGAAAATCTACTGCGATACATCAGTTTGTCACATAAACAAGATTCACTAAATCATCAGGATGTTTCACAGAGGGATGTCATGTTCCCATCAGAAATAATTCCAACTTTGAAGCATATTTCCAACTTTGGTTCTACTTTGACTTGCATTAATTAATGATATTCCTCAGACCCCATGATCAATGTTGGAATCAATCTTCCACTCTATTCCCAATTATAACATTTTTTAAAAAATTCATTTATGGAACATGCACATTCCTGGCTGGGCACGTCCCTGGGAGATATGATATCACCACGGAGTTAACCTGGCGCGACCTAGAGCAACTCAGACAATGGTCACGGCACCCAGGGGGTACAGACAGGCTCAGCCATGGAAGCTGAAACCTCTGATAGGTTCCCTACCTCACTCTGGTCGTGGGAAGAGGGAGCAATTTCTAAAGCAGAGGGCATGACAGCTCAATATTTTGAGTGCGAGCAGCAGCGGAGAAAGAGTGGGAGCAGCGGAGGAAGTGACGAGGACCGGAGGGGCAGCCGGGAAGGAAAGCAGTGACCAGAAATATATGCAAGGCGGCTAAACCCGAGACTCTACTACTGTAGTGTCTCCCACCCGCCCTCCTCCTCTAACCTAGTTAATAAGTAGGAAGAGCGGGAGCGACGACCAGGGGACTGCCGGTAGTATATGTGGGCAGTGAACCCGAGACACTACACGTGTTGTGTCTCCCACCCCCTCCTCCCCCCCCTCCCCACCCCTACCCCCCATGACCCCCCCCCCCCCTCCGCCCCCCCCCCCCCCCCCCCCCCCCTCACCTCCTCTAACCAAAAATAGGACTCTGGTTTGTTAGGGTAAGGATTTTCTATTTCTTTATCGGTGATTGGTAAAAAATTTACTTTTTATGGTTTATCTATTAATTGATTTTTAGAAAAACACTATAGCACAGAGATATCAGAAAGTACTTTAACTCAAATTTATACAAAGTAATAAAGTAATTAACTATGCAGAGATGGCTGGGCAGGTGATGTGTTGTTGCTGTATGATGTGGGAGCTGGCTGATCCCATTGTGAACGGCAGTGACCACATCTGCAGCAAGTGTTGGTTGCTGGAAGAACTCCGGATCAGAGTTGATGATCTGGAATCTGAGCTTCAAACACTGCGGCACATCCGGGAGGGGGAGAGTTACCTGGATGCTTTGTTTCAGGAGGCAGTCACACCTGGGAGATTAAGTAATTCACATTCAGTTAGTGATCAGGGACAACAGGGTGTGACTGTAAGTGAGGCAGGTAGGGGGAACTTGAGTTCAGGAGTGCAGGAGCCTCAGCCCTTGATCTTGTCCAACAGATATGAGATTCTTGCTCCCTGTACGGATGAGGAAAAGGGCTCTGGACAGGATGAGCCAGCTGACCACGGCACCATGGTCCAGAAGGCCATTCAAGAGGGGGGAGCAAAAAGACAAGTAGTTGTTATAGGGGATTCTATAATTAGGGGGACAGATAGTATCCTTTGCAAGCCGGATCGGGAGTCTCGCATGGTGTGTTGCCTGCCCGGTGCCAAAGTGCAGGACATCTCCGACCGGCTTGAAAGGATACTGGAGCGGGAGGGGGAGGATCCAGTTGTTGTGGTCCACGTTGGGACTAACAACATAGGCAAAGCTAGGGTGGAGCTAGGGTGGGGATTATCAAGCACTAGGAAGGAAATTGAAGTACAGGTCCTCAAGGGTCATAATCTCCAGTTTACTGCCCGAGCCCACGTGCCAATTGGCATAGGGATAAGAAAATTAGGGAAGTAAGGGATTGGTGTGGGATTGGATAAGGGATTGGTGTCGGAAAGAGGGATTCCATTTCATGGGATCCAAGAAAAGAAAGATTATCCGGGGAGGGATTAAACAGCCATGGCTGACAAAGGAAGTCAGGAAATGTATCAAAGAAAAAGAGAGATCCTATAAAGTGGCCAAGAGCACCGGGAAATCAAAAGATTGGGAAGGCTACAAAAACAAACAGAGGATAACAAAGAGACAAATAAGGAAGGAGAGGATCAAATATGAAGGTAGGCTAGCCAGTAATATTAGAAATGATAGTAAAAGTTTCTTTCAATACATAAGAAACAAACGACAGGCAAAAGTAGACATTGGGCCACTTCAAACTGATGCTGGAAGGCTAGTGATGGGAGATAAGGAAATAGCAGGAGAATTTAATAAGTACTTTGCGTCAGTCTTCACAGTGGAAGACATGAGTAATATCCCAACAATTAAAGGGAGTCAGGGGGCTGAGTTGAGTACGGTTGCCATTACAAAAGAGAAAGTGCTAGAAAAGCTAAAAGGTCTTAAAATTGACAAATCTCCTGGCCCCGATGGGCTACATCCTAGAGTTCTGAGGGAGGTGGCTGAGGAAATAACGGAGGAGTTTGATGAGATCTTTCAAAAGTCACTGAAGTCAGGGAAAGTTCCGGACGATTGGAAGATCGCTGTTGTAACCCCCTTGTTCAGGAAGGTGTCAAGACAAAAGATGGAAAATTATGGGCCAATTAGCCTAACCTCGGTTGTTGGTAAAATTCTAGAATCCATCATTAAGGATGGCATTTCTAAATTCTTGGAAGAGCAGGGTCGGATTAGAACAAGTCAACATGGATTTATTAAGGGGAGGTCGTGCCTGACAAACCTGTTAGAATTCTTTGAAGAGGTGACAAGTAGGTTAGACCAGGGAAACCCAGTGGATGTGGCCTATCTAGACTTGCAAAAGGCCTTTGATAAGGTGCCACACGGGAGGCTGCTGAGCAAGGTGACAGCCCATGGTGTTCGAGGTGAGCTACAGGTATGGATTGAGGATTGGCTGTATGACAGAAGGCAGAGAGTTGGGATAAAAGGTTCTTTTTCAGAATGGCAGCCGGTGACAAGCGGTGTCCCGCAGGGTTCAGTGTTGGGGCCGCAGCTGTTCACATTATATATTAATGATCTGGGTGAAGGGACTGGGGGCATTCTAGCGAAGTTTGCTGATGATACGAAGTTAGGTGGACAGGCAGGTAGTACTGAGGAAGTGGGGAGTCTGCAGAAGGATCTAGACAGTTTGGGAGAGTGGTCCAGGAAATGGCTGATGGAATTCAATGTGAGCAAATGCGAAGTCTTGCACTTTGGAAAAAAGAATACAAGCATGGACTACTTTCTAAACGGTGAGAAAATTCATAAAGTACAAAGGGATCTGGGAGTGCTAGTCGAGGATTCTCTAAAGGTAAACATGCAGGTTGAGTCCGTGATTAAGAAAGCGAATACAATGTTGTCATTTATCTCAAGAAAGTTGGAATATAAAAGCAGCGATGTGCTACTGAGACTTTATAAAGGTCTGGTTAGGCCCCATTTGGAGTACTGTGTCCAGTTTTGGGCCCCACACCTCAGGCAGAACATATTGGCACTGGAGTGTGTCCAGCGGCGATTCACATGGATGATCCCTGGAATGGTAGGTCTAACATAAGAGGAATGGCTGAGGATCCTGGGATTGTATTCATTGGAGTTTAGAAGGTTAAGGGGAGATCAAATAGAAACTTACAAGATAATACACGGCTTGGAAAGGGTGGATGCTGTGAAATTGTTTCCGTTAGGCGAGGAGACTAGGACCTGTGGGCACAACCTTAGAATTAGAGGGGATCAATTCAGAACAGAAATGCGGAGACATTTCTTCAGCCAGAGAGTGGTGGGCCTGTGGAATTCATTGCCGCAGAGTGCAGTGGAGGCCGGGACGCTAAATGTCTTCAAGGCAGAGATTGATAAATTCTTGATGTCGCAAGGAATTAAGGGCTACGGGGAGAATGCGGGTAAGTAGAGTTGAAATGCCAATCAGCCATGATTGAATGGCGGAGTGGACTCAATGGGCCGAATGGCCTTACTTCCACTCCTATGTCTTATGGTCTTATGGTCTTAACATGGGAGTCAAGAGTTGCCACTTTTGTCTGCCTCCTGTTGGTCAGTTACACATTACCACGCCCCTCCCACTTGGTCACAAATTCTCTCAAAGTAGGGGGCTGGTTTTGAGCAGGAAATGTACCAATCTCAGTTTTGTGGGCTACCTCTGTTCCCTGCTTCCAGTCTTTTACTATACAGAATTCCACATTGAATCCAGCCAGCATGTGAAAAAACCCTTCCTGCCTCCAAACCAAATAGTTTAGCTCTAACTTAAGAATTTGTCCCCAATTTCCTTTACCTACCTTATCAACCCATTTCATTACTTTAAACGCCTCTAACAACTCACTCTTAAAATCTCTAAACTCTCGAGATGACAGGACCAGATTGTGCAACCTGTCATCATAATTTAAACATTAGTCAGTTGAGAGGTTAAAGTTATTTGCAAAATATTGTGCAAATAGACGTCAGGCAGAGAAACATGTGGACATGTCAAAAGGAAATTTACTGGGATACTGAGTCAGCTTGTCACATAAGCAAGATTCACTAAATCTATCAGGGATGACATGTTCCCATCAGAAATAATTCCGAAATAGGAAGTGTATTTCCAACTTTGATTCTTGCATTAATTAATGAAATACATTCCTCAGACCCCTTGATCAAAGTTGGAATCAATCTTCCACTATATTCCCAATTATATAACTTTTTAAAAATTCATTCATGGAACGTGGGCATTCCTGGCTGGGCCAGGATTTACTGCCAGTCCCTAGCCTCTGACCTGCTCTTGCAGCCACTGTATTTATATGGGCAGTTCAGTTGAGTTGCTGGTCAGTGGAAATCCCAGGATGTTGGTTGTGTGGGATTCCTTGGTGGTAACACCTTTGAATGTCAAGGGATGGGTGGTTAGATGGTGATTGCCTGGTATTTTACGGCACAAATATTACTTGCCACTTGTTAGGCCAAATCTGGATATTATCCAGGTCTTGCTGCATTTGGACAAGACACCAAATGATATATGAGCATGATTCGACCATTCAGTCTACTCCACACTTTGGTTGTGGCTAATATGTTCCTCAACCCCATTCTTCTGACTTCCTACGTAACCCTGGATACCCTTAGTAATCAAGACCTGTCTATCTCTGTCTTAAAGACAATTAATGACTTGGCCTCCACACCTCTTTGTGGCAATGACTTCCACAGACTCACCACCCTTTGGCTGAAAACTTACTCCTCATCTCAGTATTAAAGGGTTGCCCCTTCACTCGGAAACATGGACTGCCTCAATACCTGAACGTCCCCATTTCCGACCTTATAATGAAGGGAAGCTCGCTGATGAAGCAGCTGAAGATGGCTGGGCCTAAGACACTACCCCGAGGAACTCCTGCAGAGATGTCCTGGAGCTGAGATGACTGACCTCCAACAACCACAACCATCTTCCTGTGTGCCAGGTATGACTCCAACCAGTGCAGACTTTCCCACAATTCTTATTGAATCTAACTTTACACACAGATCTGGCTAGTGGTGTCTACAAACTGGATTTTGTTTTTGATTAGCCTTTCTTCATTTTGATCAGGTTGCAGTGGCGTGAGTGAAGCATCGAAGTTTTGTTTCATTTGTGTGTGGAACATGGGCATGGCTGTCAAAGAGTGTGGTGCTGGAAAAGCACAGCCAGTCAGGCAGCATCTGAGGAGCAGGAGAGTCGACATTTCAGGCATAAGCCCTTCAGCAGGGATGGCCAGTATTTATTGCCCATCTCAACCTGCCCAGAGGTCAGTTAAGAGTCAGTCACATTGGTGCAGGTCTAGAGTCAAAGGATGGCAGTGTAGTCCTTGTTGAACAGGTTCAGTCAGGAGCCCTGTGCAGTTGTCCTCCACTGGGCATGTTGGGGTGGGGTGTTACAAATCTCTATGGATGTGTAGAGAGACACAAGGAGACACATTATAGCTGTATGCACCTCAACAGACTAAATTAATCACTTTAAACTTGGCGCATGAGAAGGTGACTGCTTGGCTCTAGGGAACTGTATTTCATTGAATCCCTACAGTGTGGAAGTAGGCCATTCGGCCCATCAAGTCCACATTGACCCGCCAAAGAGCTCCCACCCAGACCCAGACCCCTACCCTATCCCTGTAACCTTGCATCTCTCACGGCTGATCCACCTAGCCTGCACTTCCTTGGACACAATGGGCAATTTTGCATGGCCAATCCACCTTTGCTGCACATCTTTGGACTTTGGGAGGAAAGCAAAGCACTGGAAAGCCCTGAGTTTGATGAAGGGTGGGTAAAGTTGTGTAATCACTTCCTGGATTATTGTCTGTAGTTGAAAAGGTTGACTTAGTCAGTGGGGAAGCCCAGAACTAGAGGGCATTGGACAAACAAGCAGATCTCTAGCCACCAGGATACATGAACATCAACTAGCCACAAAACGACAAGACCCACTCTCACTAGAATCCTTACATACAGATGAGGAAGGACACCACTTCAACTGGGACAACACACCCATCCTCGGACGAGCCAAAGAGAGTCACACACAAGAATTCCTAGAAGCATCGTATTCCAACCAGAACTCTATCAACAAACACATTGACTTGGAGTCCATTTACCACCCTCTGAGAAGAAGAATAGAAAATGACATCACCACAGGAAATGACATCACCAACCCAAGGAAACCTAGGCACATAAATAAAAAGCAGGCCATACCACCAGGGCTTCATCCAGAGGCTCACTGAAGATGTTACCTACTATGGTGACGAAACATCTGAAAACAAACCTTCCAGCTCAGCGAGCAAACCTACATCCACATATAACTACGATGTTGAAGCTATTACAGAGACTTGGTTGAGAGAGGAGACAAGACTGGCAGCTTAACATCCTGGGTTTTGGATGTTTCAGACGAGATACAGAGAAATGTAAAAGAGGTGGGGAGTTACTTTACTGATTAGAAAGGACATCACAGCTGTATTGATGGAGGACACCTTGGAGGGCTCACACAATGAGGCCATATGGGTGCTGCTCAGGAATAGGAAGGGTGCAATCACTTGGATGAACACAGGCCTCCCAACAGCCAGCAGGTGATACAGGAACAGATATGGATAGATTAAGGAAAAAAGTAAAAACAACAGGGTTGTTGTGGTGGGTGATTTTAACTTCTCCTATACTGACTGGGTATTGCTTAGTGCCAGGGGCTTGAACGGGGGAGAAATTCATAGATGTGTTCAGGATGATGTTTTTAAAACAATATGTAAGAGATCCATGAGGGAAGGAACCATACTAGACCTGATATTGGGGAATAAGCACCAGCCAATTGAAGTTTCATTGGGGGAGCATTTTGGGAACAGTGACCATAATTCTGTAAGTTTTAAGTTACTTATGGATAAGGATAAGAGCAGTCCTCGAGTGACAGTATTAAACTGGGGGAGAGCTAATATCTCCAATATCAGGCAGGAACTGGGAAATGTAGACTGTTGGCGGCTTTTTGAGGGTAAATCTACATCTGACATGTGGGAATCTTTTAAAGGTTATCTGGATGGAGTTCAGGACCAGCATGTTTCTGTAAAAGTGAAGGATAAGGATGGCAAGACTCGGGAGCCCTGGATGACAAGAAAAATTTGAGAGCTTAGTCAAAAAAAAAGGAGTCACACATAAGGTTTAGAAAAGTGAAGACAGACAGAGCCTCGAAGTACACGAGATCGCAGGAAGCATCTCAGACAAGGAACATGGAGTGCGAAAAGGGTCTTTAGCAAGCAGGATGAAGGAATATCCCAAGGCGCAAGAGGATAGCTATGAAAGGGTAGATCGATTCGAGGACAAAGGAGGAAAGTTATGCTTGCAGGCAGAGGAAATGGGTGAGGTCCTTAACAAATGGTAATCACAAAGAAGAAGGATATGGTGGATGGGGAGTCTCAGGAGGAGTATGTTGATATTCTAGACCATGCCAATATCTAAAAATAGGTAATACAGTCATACAGTGTGGTGCTGGAAAAGCACAGTAGGTCAGGCAACATCCAAGGAGCAGGAGAATCGATATTTCAGACATAGGCCCTTCATCAGGTAAGTCCTCATTCCTGATAAAGGGCTTATGCCCAAAACGTCGATTCTCCTGCTCCTGGGATGCTGCCTGATCTACTGTGCTTTTCCAGCACCACACTCTTGACTCTGATCTCCAGCATCTGCAGTCCTCACTTTCTCCATAGAGTTCAGTCCAACCAGTCCATGCCAACCATGTTCCCAAACTAAACCAATTCCACCTGCCTGCTCTTGGCCCTAACCCTCCAAACCTTTCCTATCCATGAACTTATCCAAATGTCTTTTAAACATTGTAACTGTACCTGTATCCACCACCTTCTCTAGCAGTTCATCCCACATATAAACCACTCTGTGTATAGTAGCTCCTCCTGCCCTTTTTAAATCTTTCTCCTCGCACCTCAAAAAATATGCCCCTAGTTTTCCCCTAACCTAGTCATTCACCTTACCTATGCCCCTCATGATTTAATAAACCTTAATAAGGTCAGCCCTCAACCTCCCGTGCTCCAGTGGAAAAAGACCCAGACTTTCCAATCTACATTTATGTGTCAAACCTTCCATTCCCAGCACCACCCTGGTAAATCTTTTCTGAACCCTCTCCAGTTTAATAATATCCTTCATACAACAGGGTGACCAGAACTGCCTACACTACTCCAGAACAGGTCTCACCAATGCCCTAGGCAGAAGTGGGTACTGCAGATGCTGGAGGTTAGAGTCAAGATTACAGTGGTGCTGGAAAAGCACGGCAGGTCAGGCAGCACCCGAGGAGCAGGAGAATCGATGTTTTGGGCAAAAATCCTTCATCAGGAATGGTTTTTGATTCCTGATGAAGGGCTTTTGCAGCTATATGGACATAAGAAAGGCCTTTGACAAGGTCTCTCATGTCAGGCTGATACAAAAGGTGAAGTCACATGGGATCTGTGGTGAGATGGTAAAATGGTTCCAGAACTGGCTTGGTCTTAGAAAACAGAAAAGAGCGGTGGAAAGGTATTTTTCTGACAGAAGATCTGTAGCCAGTGCTGTTCCACAGGGCTCAATGTTAGGACCTCTGTTGTTTGCAATATATAGCAATGATTTGGAGGAGAATGGAGGTGATCTGATTAGTAATTTTGGTGATGACATCAAGATTGGGGGAGCTGGTGATAGTGAAGAAGATTGTCAGAGGATACAGGAGGATCTGGATAAGCTGGAGACTTGAGCAGAAAAATGGCAGATGGAATTTAATCTAGACAAATGTGAGGTGATGCATTTGGAAGATCTCTCGTAGGAACCTGGAGTGCTAGACCTGCTCAAAATCTATCCCACTTAGCATGGTGACAGTGCGACAAAATACCTCGTCAACATGAATTCAGGACATCACCTTCACACGGACTGCGTGGTGGTCACTCTGACCAACACTGTCATGGACAGATCCATCAGTGACAGAGGATGGTTCCTTGTCTGTACTTGACCTGATGCCAATGAGTTTTAATGTTGAAGTCTCCCAGTAGCAGAAATGTGTACCATCTACAAGACGCACCAGAGGATGGCTCTTTCGACAACTCTGTCCATACCCATGACCTCCACCACTTAAAACGATTATGGCAACAGATGCATGGTAGCAATAAGAATTGCAGGTGCCCCTCCAAGACACGTATCAGCCAGATTTGGAACTATATCACCGTTCCTTCACAGTCTCTGGGTGAAAATCCTGCAAGTTGCCGTCTACCCTCACTGTAGGGGTCCCTACATCCTTATGATCTGCAGGGATTCAAGAAGGTGGCTCACCACCACCTTTTCAAGGTCAATCAGGGATGAGGATTAAGTGCTATCCCAGCCAGGAATGCCCATGAGGAAACTTTGAAGAAGATGGTAATTAATGTTAAATGGCATCATGACTATTAAGGTAATTATCTCTATCTTTAATTTACTTGCAGTTGTCATCTGCACAAGCTGACTTCCTTTGGTTGTGTTTTAACCATTTTCAGCATATTGCCCACCTAACCCACAATAAAATTGCTCATGTCCACATTTAGGATGGGTTTTGTCTTCCCAACCACATTGTCTGGATTGTGACATCCGGCTACCAGGTTCTGAAAGATCTCTTAGATTCCCACCTGAAATTACTATCACTGCCATTTTCTTCCCTCAGAGCTTCATATCTTTATTGTCCCAGACTACAGCAATAGAGTGGAATAAACTCCCCTCACCCTGGCTTCCCAAAAAGTCCTATTCCATAATAGTGAAATTGAGTTAAAACCATTGGGTATCTTCTGTTTCATGAACGGTTTTACCTAAAAGACCCAGTCCCTCCGAAAAGTCTGGGTTTGGACCTGATATTTTAATTTGAATTTGTCATTCTGAACTGAATTTTGATAGACAATCTAAGATTCACAAATGATTGATGCAATGCTCCATGTACGTCATTACCATTCACTGAGTTAGACTTGAGGGAGTATTTAACTTTAATTTCCAGCAAATTCTATTCAAAGACATTCAAGATCCAGTGAATACATGCTGGAGGACAAATGTGGTTTCAACAGTGGGCTTGTATTTATACATGATTGTGAAAATACCTGTTAATTATACATCTTTCTGAGTTTTCTGATCTGTAAGCTTCAGAAAGAACATTAAGCTTAGTGACAAAACCTGCCTTTTTGTCATTGAAGTTAACTTTCAAATGGAGCATTTGAATTTTGAATCAAATGTTTTGCATTTCTCAACACAATTTAAATCATGTTAGCAGTAAAGAAAAATACTACTTAATAACAGCTCCCAGACGTCAAGGGAGTAACTCGTGGAAGAGCTGTCTTTCGAGCAGTTGTTGAAAATGGGCAGTGTTGAACTGGAATCTGATTTTTGTCTTCAATAACCTCTAACACTATCACTGCACAGGACCATCCATATGCAACAAGAAGCAACTGCAACTAGTCAGTTTTAACGTTCTATAATAAATTATGTAGCATCAGTTCTGCTGGGCAAGACCACAAGGTGAGGGTACTGTGTCTGCTGTACGTGTGTGTGTGTCTGTGTGTTTGTGTGTGGTAGTAATATGTGCATTTGTGTGGAATACATGCACATTTCTGTCTTGTGTCGAATAGGATTGTCTGTGTGTCCGTGTGTGTCCATGTGTCTGTGTGTAATGTGTTGAAAAGTGTGTTGCTGGAAAAGCGCAGCAGGCAAGGCAGTATCCGAGGAGCAGGAGAATCGACGTTTCGGGCATGAGCCCTTCTACAGGAATGAGGTTGGTGTGCCAAGTGGGCTGAGATAAAAGGTGGGGGGTGGAATTTGGGGGAGGGGTGCTGGGAATGCGATAGGTGGAAGGAGGTGAGGGCGAGGGTGATAGGCAGGAGAGGGAATGGGGGCGGAGAGGTCGGGAAGAAGATTGCAGGTCAAGAGGGTGGTGCTGAATCTGGGGATTGGGACTGAGATAAGGTGGGCGGAGGGGAAATGAGGAAGCTGGAGAAATCTACATTCATCCCGTGTGGTTGGAGGGTTCCTAGGCGGAAGATGAGGCGCTCTTCCTCCAGGCGTCGTGTGGCCAGGGTCTGGCAATGGAGGAGGCCAAGGACCTGCATGTCGTTGGTGGAGTGGGAGGGGGAGTTAAAGTGTTCAGCCACGGGGCGGTTGGGTTGGTTGGTGCGAGTGTCCCAGAGGTGTTCTCTGAAACGTTCCGCAAGTAGGCGGCCTGTCTCCCCAATGTAGAGGAGGCCACATCGGGTGCAGCGGATACAGTAAATGGTGTATGTGGAGGTGCAGATCAATTTGTGATGGATATGGAAGGATCCACTGGGGCCTTGGAAGGAGGTGAGAGGGGAGGTGTGGGCGCAACTTTTGCACTTCTTGCGGTTGCAGGGGAAGGTGCCGGGAATGGAGGTTGGGTTGGTGTGGGGTGTGGACCTGACGAGGGAGTCGCGGAGGGAGTGGTCTCTCCGGAACGCTGATAGAGGTGGGGAGGGAAATATATCCCTGGTGGTGGGGTCTGTTTGGAGGTAGCGGAAATGACGGAGGATGATGCGATGTATCCGGAGGTTGGTGGGGTGGAAGGTGAGGACCAGTGGGGTTCTGTGCTGGACAGAACCTCACCAGGACAGAACCCCACTCGTCCTCACCTTCCACCCCACCAAGCTATCGTATCAACATATCATCCTCCGTCATTTCCGCCACATCCAAACAGACCCCACCACCAGGGTATATTTCCCTCCCCACCTCTATCAGCGTTCCGGAGAGACCACTCCCTCCGTGACTCCCTCGTCAGGTCCACACCTCCCACCAACCCAACCTTCACTCCCGGCACCTTCCCCTGCAACCGCAAGAAGTGCAAAACTTGCGCCCACACCTCCCCCCTTACTTCCCTTCAAGGCCCCAATGGATCCTTCCATATCCGTCACAAATTGACCTGCACCTCCACACACATCATTTACTGTATCCGCTGCACCCGATGTGGCCTCCTCTACATTGGGGCGACAGGCCGCCTACTTGCGGAACATTTCAGGGAACACCTCTGGGACACCCGGACCAACCAACCCAACCGCCCCGTGGCTGAACACTTTAACTCCCCCTCCCACTCCGCCAACGACATGCAGGTCCTTGGCCTCCTCCATTGCTAGACCCTGGCCACACGACGCCGGGAGGAAGAGCGCCTCATCTTCCGCCTAGGAACCCTCCAACCACACGGGATGAATGTAGGTTTCTCCAGCTTCCTCATTTCCCCTCCGCCCACCTTATCTCAGTCCCAATCCCCAGATTCAGCACCCTCCTCTTGACCTGCAATCTTCTTCCCGACCTCTCCGCCCCCACCCCCTCTCCGGCC
Source organism: Chiloscyllium plagiosum (assembly GCF_037043375.1). Taxonomy (NCBI): domain Eukaryota; kingdom Metazoa; phylum Chordata; class Chondrichthyes; order Orectolobiformes; family Hemiscylliidae; genus Chiloscyllium; species Chiloscyllium plagiosum. Next base: position 55,280,165 of record NW_028270161.1, read on the forward strand.
TATCAACCTCACCTCCTTCCACCTATCGTATTCCCAGTGCCCCTCCCCCAAACTCCCCCCCCCATAACTTTTATCTCAGCCCATTTGGCATACCAGCCTCATTCCTGAAGAAGGGCTAATGCCCGAAATGTCGATTCTCCTGCTCCTCAGATGCTGCCTAGATGCTGCGCTTTTCCAGCATCACACTTTTCAACTCTGGTCTCCAACACTTGCAGTCCTCACTTTCTCCTGTGTGTAATGTGTGACAGACAAGGCTGGGTGGAGAGTGTGTTATCTAAATAAGACTGGAAGAACTGAGAACGTGCCAATCAGGGAAACAAGTGTGCAACCAGGAAAGGGAGTCAGTATGAAGAGGTGAATGATGATGGAAAAAGAGACGCAGGAATGCCAAAGGAAGCCACGCAACAAAAGAATGCCAAGCTCACTGGGAGTCAAGAAAACAGATTCTCACAACAGGGTAAGATTTCTTGCAAATTAACTTCCATTTTATTAAGTGTACAAAGTTAAAAATCACACAACACCAGGTTATAGTCCAACAGGTTTATTTGGAAGCACTAGCTTTCAGAGCGCTGCTCCTTCATCAGGTGGGTGGGACAACCAGGGACAACCAGGGACAACCACCTGATGAAGGAGTAGCGCTCTGAAAGCTAGTGCTTCCAAATAAACCTGTTGGACTATAACCTCGTGTTGTATGATTTTTAACTTTGTACACCCCAATCCAAAACCGGCACCTCCAAATCAAATTTATGAAGTATGTGTGAGTTATTGAAAAAAAACTGTTAACTCATGGTCGTCATCTTGTTTCAACTTAAATACTGTGGTGTCTAGTAACTTTAAGCTTTCCTTGTGTGCTGTACTTTTAAGTTTAATGTGGGACGTGTGAGTCAATAATAATTGAGAGCGCTGATGAGTTCTTATAGCTCTGATTCTGTGCCCAATTACCCCATACATCAACAAAAATACAGAAAGTGATTTTATTACAAGATTGCATCTCACCCAATGCAGACGTTAGTGAGAATGAGAAAGTAGCCACTGAAAACCAATAGGCAGCCCTCAACAAATCTTAATAACCCTTCAATAAAATGATTTCTCTGGCACCCCTCAACCTCCAACGCTCTAGTGAAAGAAGTCCCAGCCTATCCAGCCTCTCCTTATAACTCAAACCCTCCATTCACAGCAACACCTTGATAAATCTTTTCTCCAGTTTAATAATATCCATCCTACACCATGGAGACCAGAACTGAACACGGTACTCCAGAAAAGGCCTCACCAATGTCCTGTACAACCTCAACATGACAAACCCAACTCCTAGACTCAAAGGTCTGAGCAATGAAGGTTAGCATGCTAATGCAGATCCTCAATGTCCTGCACCGAGAATACTGCTGAACCAATGTTAGACCATGAGATATCTGTATGTTTTTACAGAATTGTTACAGAACAGGAGGCCATTCAACCCATCATGACCACACCAGCCTTTCAAACAAACATCACTGCTAGTGCCATTCTCCAGCTTTTGTTCCAAACCCTTGAACATTAGTTCTATACAAAGAAAAATGAATGACCTATGTTTTATTGTTTACTAAACATGGCCTAACACTGCTGCCTCACAGCGCCAGGGATCTATGTTCAATTCCAGCCTCGGGCAAATGTCTATGTGGAATTTGCACATTCTTCCCGTGTCTGCGTGGGTTTCCTCCGGGTGCTCCGGTTTCCTCCCACAATCCACAGATGTGCATGTCAGGTGAATTGGCCAGGCTAAATTGTCCATAGTGTTCAGGGATGTGTAGGTTAGATGCATTAATCAGGGGAAAATATAAAGTAATAGGGCAGGGGAAAGGGTCGGTGTGGACTTGTTGGGCTGAATGGCCTGTGTTCAACACTGTAGGGATTCTATGATATACTATCACTTTGATTTTTACGTCACATACATTCTCCCATCCAACAGTCTCAAAAGCATGTAAAACACATTTTAAGACATCTTTCACACACAACACTGAGCCACATACATGCAGTGTCCAGGCATTAATCTAGATTCAGTAACATACCTTAAATATCTCAGTAACAGACTGTGGGGAAATCCCGTCAATTCCATGCTTGCCGCTCTAAGGTGAGGAAAGAAAAATGAAATGGTAACTGTATAGAACATGTACCTTGCCCAACTTCAACCAAAGGAAGTGGAGACAATTCTGCAGCACTTGCAAAATGTATTGCATAAATCTCCAGTACCTTTTCACACTCCTCTCCAGGAGAAAGTGAGGACTGCAGATGCTGGAGAGTCAGAGTCGGAAAGTATGGCGCTGGAAAAGGCACAGCAGGTCAGGCAGATCCGATGAGTAGGGGAGTCGACGGTTCGAGCATAAGCTCTTCATCATGAACTCTCCCTCGAATGCTGCCTGACCTGCTGTGCTTTTCCAGCGCAACAGTTTTCGACTCACACTCCCCTCCACATCCATAACCCCTGAATGAGAAATATTCAGGAACATGGAATGACGCACTGAAGCCCACTAATCCCGGCAGTTAATATCACTCAACAGGAACTTTCGGAGCAGGTAGTACGTACACAGTAAAAGGCACCTACACTTGTTTGAGACTGAAACACATGAGCCCACTGGCATTTTGCAATGACAAGTGTAAACCAATACCCTAACCAACATAGCAACTGTGGAGAGTTCGTAAATCATTTAACAATGTACCTGTATAGAAATACACTGAAATAATTCTAGTTGATAGAATAAATAAAGGGAGTGACACAGTGGTTAGCAGGGCAGCCTCACAGCTCCCGGGGCTGGGTTTGATTACAACCTCAGGCGGCTGTGGAGTTTGCACTTTCTCCCCGTGGGTTTCCTCCGGGTGCTCTGGTTTCCTCCCACAGTCCAAAGATGTGTAGGTTAGATGGATTGGCCATGGTAAATTGCCCCATAGTGTCCAGGGATGTGTAGGTTAGGTGGATAAGTCATGGGAAATGCAGGGTGATAGGGTAGGGAGTGGAATCTTTTCGGAGGGTCGGTGTGGACTAGATGGGCCAAAACACTGTAGGATTCTATGAAATGAGGCAGAACCCGAAATATTAATGCAGCCATCAAACCTCCAAACGTACAATGACCATGCCTTTATTCATCACAAAAGACATTCTCTTGGAGGGGCTCAGTTTGGTTTTGCTGGGGACAGCTGTGAAGTGGGGAGACGTTGTGTTCTCCCTGCTGAATGTGTCAGCCATCACTGGGCTATGCTGGAAACAATCATTACTCCACTGCCTGGCTCATCAGAGCTCTCTCCCCCATCCTCACCACCTTCTGATTCAATCACTTTACAAAGGGCCTGCAGAATGTTGGACAGCCAGAGTGCGCTGTGAGCGAGAGGGCATTTATTACAAGCTGCTTTCCACTTTGTAGAACAGTATGCCCTGCTCCAAACCCTTTTATTATTCTAGAAAGACTCAGTATTTATATCACAGCCAAGTGCGGGCAGAACAGCAAGGGATCTTAGAAACAAAGATATTAATTCCAGTTATCAATGTGTGGAAGAATGGAAGTGGTCTCTTGTGTACAATAATGAGCAGCTCCAGTTTTCTCCAGACATTACAAAGCGTTGCTTCTTGATTTTCTACCTTCCAAACAGCAGGATTGCATTACACTGCCTGAATGCATTAGTCCTTCGGGATTTGAGATTTCAGTTACTCAAGGATTACACATACATCAACACACTCACAGACATAAGCACACACATACACATGTGTGTAACTATAAACACTCACAAAAACACAAATACATATACACATTAGACATGAACACACACATACACACATATATATACATACACACACATTCACACACACATACTCACATATAATACATACATACTAATGACAGGATAAGTAGCACGTGAGTCTAAACCCAGCAGGGTGACATAATCTCAGAATCAGTGGTAGACCAGTTATGATCAGTCCAGATCTAGATTTGACAAGGAAGGCTTGAGCCGCTGTGTGGCCTTTTTTTTTAATATTCATTCCTGGGATGTGGGCAACTCTGACTAGGAGGAGAAAGTGAGGTCTGCAGATGCTGGAGATCAGAGCTGGAAATGTGTTGCTGGAAAAGCGCAGCAGGTCAGGCAGCATCCGGGCATAAGCCCTTCCTGAAGAAGGGCTTATGCCCGAAACGTCGATTCTCCTGTTCCCTGGATGCTGCCTGACCTGCTGCGCTTTTCCAGCAACACATTTCCAACTCTGACTAGGTCAGCATTTACTGCCCATCCCTAATTGCCCAGTTAAGAATCAACCCCATTGCTGTGGGTCTGGAGTCACATGTAGGCCAGACCAGGTAAGGATGGTAGTTTCCTTCCCGAAAGGACATCAGTGAACCAGATGGGTTTTTCCAACAATCAACAAGGATTCCTAGTCAGCAGACTCGACATTACAGATTTTTATTGAATTCAAATTCCACCATCTGCTGTGGCAGGATTTAAACCCATGTCCCCAGGACATTACCTGGGTCTCTGGGTTAACAGTCCAGTGATCATACCACAAGACCATAGGCCTTCCCTGTTCCCACTGTCTTACTTTCTGTTGACCGATTCTGGGATTTGTATTAACATTATTGTGTTTGCTGTTCTGGGATTGCTTTCTGCATTCTTCATTCCATGAAAAACGCAAATGTTTTACAAAAAAAAAGAAACAGTAAACATCAGATGCAACATCTGCTGGAGACAAGAAGCCATCTCTCGTTCAAATCTGCCATCATCAGCTCTCTCCTCAAAAACAACCCACCTTCCTTGCAGCTTACCCCCTCACCACAGCCAAGCCCCTTCTCCTTTCCAATCCCTTCAGCATATTATTGCCTACCAAATCCATGATGCTGTTTTCTGGAACTTCCCGGAAGTCCATGCCTTAAAAATTCCCATCTGAAAAGACTCCGCTGAGGCCGGTATCCCATCACCAAGTCATCCCCTGTTTGCACATGCAGAGTACATGGACTCTGAACAGCTATCTCAGAGCCAGTTGCTAGAGTGAGAAAATCCCTGAGACTCCTATTGTTTCTTTCTGTCAGCCAGGGCTCCCTGATTGGCCCAAGTTAATAGTCCCAGTCAGTGAACTCATGCTCAATGGGCTCCACCTGGCCAATCTCATTTGGCCAACCAATCGCTACGCCATTTTTATTTGCAAGCTCCTCCATGACTTCTGTCTTCCCTGGCTTTACAGATTTCTCAAAACCCAAAACATTTCCAACGTACTTGTACTCATCCAATTCTGATCTACTGCTTTTATTATGTCAGCAAACATCTCAATTCCGCCAACATTAACAAGCGTGATTTGACTTGGTTTAACATCTCAATGGCACCTCCAACAGTACAGCACCACTTCAGTACTGTAGTGGGGCATCAGCCTGGGTCTCAAATCTGGAGTGGGAGTTGAACCCAGGACTCTGTGGCTCAGAGATGAAGTTGTTATCATCTGAGTCACAGTTATCTCATGAACAATATGAGCTTGAAGAGGATATGAGGAAAAGTAAACGGAAACAGAGGCAAGAACAGATTGTAACAGATTGTACCAATATAAGATTTTCATAGGAAGTTATTTTAATCTTCAGCACCAGGGTGCTAACTTATGCAGAAGACAAGGCTGTGTGAACCACTGAGCAAAACAGGTGCAAAGGCAAGTGGTGAGAATGATTCAGAGAATTTGCAAAGGGATTCAGACAAGTTAAGAGGGTTGGAAAAAATCTTGGCAGTTGGAACATAATTTGGGAAAATGTGAGATTATGTAAGGAAAAAGTGCAGACGTAGAGTACAGAGGGATCTGGGAATCCTTGTGCATGGTTATAAAAAGCTAACACAAGCAAATGGAATGTCGTCCTTTATTTCAAATGGAATGTCGGCCTTTATTTCAAAGGGAATGGAGGATAAATTAGGAAGGTCACATTTCGACTCCACCAAACTTCAGTTGGAGTCATAGAGATGTAAAACAGACCCTTCAGACCAACATGTTCATGCTGACCAGACAGCCTAAATGAATCCAGTCTGATTTGCCAGCATTTGGCCTATATCACTCTAAACACTTCCTACTCATGCATTCATCCAGATGCCCTTTAAAGGTGGCAATTGCACCAGCCTCCAGCACTTTCTCTGGCAGCTCATTCCATACATGCACCACCCTCCAAAAGATTGCCCCTTAGGTCCTTTTTAAATCTTAACCCCCACCCTAAATCTATGCCCCTCTAGTTTTCCCTCCTTGGGAAAAAAGATCTTGGCTATTCACCCTATCCGTGCCTCTCATGATTTTGTAAACGTCTACCTGATCACTCCTCAGCCTTCGATGCTCTGGGCAAATAGCCATAGCCTATTCCACCTCTTGACATAGCTGAAATCCTCTGAACGGGCATGGTTCTGTTATTTAAGGACAGATATAATGGAATTGAAAGCAGTCCAGCAAAGGTTCACTAGGCTGCTCCCAAGGTAACAGGTAATACTGGATTTAGTGTTGTGCAATGAGACAGACTTGATAAGGAAGCTTCAGGTGAAGGAACCCTTAGGAGGCAGCGATCATAATATGATTGAATTTACTCAACAGTTTGACAGAGAGAAGATAGAATCAGAGATAATGTTATTACAGCTAAATAAAAGCAGCTACAGAGGGATGAGGGAGTAGCCGGGTAGAATTGACTGGGAGAGGAAGGTAGCAAGAAAAATAGTGGAACAGCAATGGCAGGCATTTCTGGAGACACAGCAGAGATTCACTCTGAGGAAAAAGAAGCCTGGTACAGGGAGGACGAGGCAACCGTGGCTGACCGGGGAAGTCAGGGATAGCATAAAAGCAAAAGAGAAAGTATATAATGTGTCGAAGGGCAGTGGGAAACCAGAAGATTGAGAAGCTTACAAATACCAACACAGGGCAACAAAAAAAGAAATAAGGACGGAGAAGATTAAATATGAGGGTAAGCTAGCCAGTAATATAAAGCAAGATTGTAAGAGAGGCAAAAGAAGACATTGGACCGCTGGAAATGACGCAGGAGAGAGAGTAGTGAGGAACAAAGAAATGGCTGAGGAAATGAATCATTACTTCACGTCAGTCTTCACGGTCTTTTTGTCTCTAGTTAAATCGTGAGGACTGGGTTGTGGAGACTAGGCTTGTATTCCCTTAAGTGTTAAGAATGATGGACTAATCAAATCAAGGTGTTTAACATCAATCAAGGGTTTGATCGGCCAATTGGTTTGAGTTTGACTCCAACAGGGTGATTTATTCAATGAGGTGACACTCACGTTATTTCTCTTAACATAAGAAACAAGGTGTGACATGCATTATAATTATTATATATAGACAACACGTTCCTCAGGCATTAGTGTCTGGGCTTATGCTCGAGATGTCGATTCTCCTGTCCTCGGATGCTGCCTGACCTGCTGTGCTTTTCCAGGACCACACTATTGACTCTGATCTCCAGCATCTGCAGTCCTCACGTTTTCCTTTGTTTACATATCAGTTGAGCTTCTGCTAATGATACAGTATGAATTTTGACGGGCATGAATTTCAGCCCCTCAAAAGTAGTACTCATGTGATAGTCGACCCATAAATTTAACCTTAAAAAGTGGTCAAAAATTTTGACTATTACCCGAGTATATACGGTAGATTCCACAAAATTGGATATATATTTAAGGGGCTGAATGGCACAGGGTTGTGAGACAAATACAATACAAGTGTGTACAGCATGAGCTGCCAGAGAAAGTGGTGGAGGCTGGTACAATTGCAACATTTAAAAGTCATTTGGACGGGTATATGAACAGGAAGGGTTTGGAGGGATATGGGCTGGATACTGGCAGGTGGGACTAAGATTGGGTTGGGATATCTGGTTGGTATGGATGGGTTGGACCGAAGGGTCTGTTTCCGTGCTGTACATCTCTATGACTCTATGACTAAGTGCTTTTAGTTTATGGATTTTTTTCACATGTGGCCAGTTGATGAGTGTAACTTGCCAAATATGTACCATCATGCTTTCCAACAGATCACTCTCCCTGTCATGGAATTTTGCAAACTTCCCCCAAATTTTGTACTGAAACTTAGTTCCCTTTTGAGTGCACAACTTCAGTATTGCATTGAATTTTAACATTTCCTGTGTTCTTTCTCCAACTTGAAAATGTTTTTGGTCATTATGTGCTGTTGCAAGAACCACCAATGAATCATGTCAAATTCTAAGTAATAGTTCCTCCAATTTTTCCTTTATTGCCACATAAATTACATCTCATTACTATCCTGTTGGCACTGGCTGCTCTCCTCACCATATCAACAAAGGATAAAAACAAATGCTTGATAGCGCAGAACTTAAACATTGCCAAAAGGAGGTAAAAAATCAAAGCTTTTTGTCTTGCACTTATCAGGATTAGATTGCAAGAAACTGATTTGAAAAAAGAGATCCCAAAGTCCTACATTGACAGTTAACTGTTCTTACTGAACCTCCAAAATGATGACTTACTGATGACCCAAAATATCAGCACTCTCTGAAACGGGAAAAGATGATACAACTATCATCAATGGCTGTAAAAATGCATCTGGTTCACTAATGTCATTTAAAAAAGGAAATCTGATATCCCTGCTTGGTCTGGTCCAAATGGGACTACAGATCTACTGCAATTTGCCCGTCTCTTAACTGCCCCCTGGGCAATTAGGGATGGGCAACAAATGTCATGGAAAGAAAAAAAAGACAAAAAAACTCCAGCAGTGTTTAGCCTTGCCTGTGTACTCAGGACCTTTGCTCATAAGGGAACCGAGGGGCATCGGAAAAATGCAGGTAAGTGGAGTTGAGGATTATCAGATCAGCCACAGCGGATGAATAGGAGAGCAAATTCGATGGGCTGAATGGTCTCCTTCTGCTGCTACATCTTATGGTCATTTCTCTTTGTTGGTCACAGTGGGTACCTCTTGATATCATTTGGAGATCAATTATTGACAGCATTATTTTGTAGTTAAGGGTCAACCATCAACCTTACCTCAGCAAAGTGCACTTTCAGAATCGCAGGCACACAGCCTAAACTGATTCAGTACTCAATGACAAAGGTACAGGAACACAGACATCAAAATGAGGCTCAGTCTGTCCTCTCGGGGGGGTGGGGAAAACGCGTGGGATTCCAGAACCGTATTAAAACAGGGGCACGGTAATTGTGGAAGGTATATTATCACTTCTCAAGGATATCTCCAAGCACTAACATTCATCCCTCAACCAACATCATTAAAACCTAATTGATCACTACTGTCTGTGTAAATAAACTGGCTGCTGAACGATTGCCATGGCAACACTGATGATCTTTTATTGGTTAAAATACACTTTGGGACATCCGGAAAGATTTGACACTGCTTTCGGATTCTCAGCTCTCCTCATTCTGATGGGGTCCAGGTCACTGAGAGCAGGAGAAGAAAACAGGAAATGGTTTGAGGTTTCTGACCTATTTAACTGTGCAAGATAGTGCTCAAAAAGAGGCTAACAGATCATTATATATAGCTCAGGGTGAAAGTATCACAAACCGTCATTCGCCAATCGGCAACACAAGATGAGCAGCCCAACTGCTACCAAGCCGGCAGCACAGTCCCTGTCCAGAACTGATCCCAAAACCACATGGTACCATTTCAACTTTGCCAATTGGAATGAGTGCCCAGTCTTTGTTACTAACAGACAGCAGCATATCACAGGAACTCACTAAATAGCCTGTAAAATTGGAAAGTGATGAAATTGCACCCACAATGGTTTCTCTGTCACTGTCACTCTTCATGCAATACTGGAATAACAAGATAATTAAACCATGAGACGTAGGAGATGGAGTAGGTCATTCAGTTCATTGAGTCTGCTCCAACATCATGGCTGATCGGATCATCCTCAAACCCACTTTCTTCCCTTTTCCCTGTACCCCTCGATTCCCTTATTGACCAAAATACTGTCTCCCTCAGCCTTGAATATAGAAAATGAGACAGCCCTCTGCAGTGAAGGATTCCACAGATTCATTACCCTCTAGAAAAAAATTCCTCCCCACCTCTGTCTTAAATGTGCCACCTCCCCCATCCTAAGATGATGCCCTCTGGTCTGAGACGCTTCCCACAATGGGAAGCAACCTCTCCACATCTACCTCTCCTTTAGAAATTTGTCTCTTTCCGGTGGTCGTGAAAGGTGCAAGTCATTTAGCTCAAGATTTCAGCCAAGCGCTCGTTCACTCGTCCATAATTGCAACAAAAAAAAGACAAAAATAAGATGTTAACCATACAATGATTTCTCAGGGAACCATGGGAGGTATTGGCTTAGTGGGATTATCACTGCACAGAGACCCAGGTGATGCTTAGGATACTCAAATCCTGCTATGGTAGAATTTATGGAATTAAGATGGGTTTGATGATGACCATAAAACTCATGCTGTAAAAACCCATTTGGTTCATTAAGGCCCATCAAGGGAGGAAACTGCTATCCTTACCTGGTCTGGCCAAATGAGACTCCAGACCCACAGCAATGGGGTTGACTTCCCAATTGTCCTCTGGGGCAATTAGGAATGGGCAATAAATGCTACCCTTGACAGGAATATCTTCATTCCTTGAATGATTTTCTTTAAAAATGAATCTGGGAGGAAGCTTCTCAAATAGACCGTGCAAAACACACTGATTTTCAAATGCATTTTCAGAAATGGGGAGGAGAGAAACGAGGCAGAGCAACACATAGCCGGTCACAACTGGCAGCTGTCACTAGCCTGTGTCCTTCAGAGGTTGGGAACATAAGGCATAGCGTACACCAGAGGGGCTGTGGGGGAGGGGGCTGGAATGTTATACAATAACAAATGCAAACTGAGCCGGCAAGCTTCTCTGTCTGAGCAACAACTCGGACCCCTTTCGGGGTTAAAAGGAGCAAATCTTTTGCTGTTCTGCTTCTTGCATGGGGACAAATGCAGGATTTCATTGTCCAGAATCTATACCCAGGCGCCCACCAACCCACCTCCACCCGAAGAAATGAAAACAGCATTCACCTCTGCGTGTCTCCCCCCCCCCCCCCCCTCCTTTTCTCAGCGCGTTAACTAAAATATACACGCGGTCTGCCTTAAGGTGCATTCAATGCCAAGTAAGAACCGAAAGAACTGCTGGAAAAGCCTCAGAAACAGGTCTGGCAGCATCAAGCCCCAGCCCGCCTGATGTGTGCAATAGTAAATGGTCTCCACGTTTACCTCCATCTGTCAGTGCCTCTTTGCTCTGGATGTGGGTGGGGGGTGGATATGGCAATGCAAATTGTCTGTCGGTGCTGGCTGCGGCGCCCAGCGGTGGGACTGGCTCCCCTGGTGCGAGAGTCAGAGAGGCTCCCTCTAACACACTCACTCTCCAGCACACTCCTGGCTTTTCAGGAGCAGCGTTCGCCTTTTATGTGAGCACTGCTGATCCAACCTCCCGTTCATTGCATCAGCCAGCTCACTGCAACTCTCTCCCACGTCAGAGCAGCCATCCCAAGAGGCATGTTCCCCCCCCCCCAAACCACCACTGCGCACAATTAAACCTTTTTTAAAAAAAGAAAACTTTTTGTCAAATTTGTCCCCCAAACCTTGACACGGTGTTCCCAAGACATGGGCTGTTTTTGAACACTGAGTGAACGATTGGGAGAGGAACACACGTAGGCGTGTTGCTTTCCCGAATCAAAGTTACCATCAGATGTTGCAAAAGGAAACACAAAACAAGCCGATTGTTTTCTCCCTGTCCTCCCAACGTTTTATTTTACACAGTTTCCCCCCCCCCCCCACCCCCGAGGCGATAGAGCTTGGCCAAGCCACTTGAGAGTGTTCCATTACAAT